>NC_039252.1:16875472-17039231 GCF_003368295.1 Carassius auratus
AGTTGTTCAGATGAAGTTCTTAGCAATGCATACGTTTTTAAAATGTTTTAAAACATTCTTTCTTGGTCGTACACAAGCTTCCAAGGAACATTCCATTTAGCCATTTCAAAAACATTAGGTGAACGTTACTTTTGAATGCTTTCTCAACGTTCCGAAACAAGAAAAAAACATTAGAACGTCCAGTTAAAATGTTTCAGGAAGAAATCTACATACACATTTATATATACCTTTCTGTGCTTTTTTAAAAACCAGATAACTTTGAATGCACATTTTAATAAAGCTACTGGAAGAACATAAGTTCATAACTTTCCAGAATATCAGCAAAAGTTCTGAAAGCGTTCCATGAACACACCATTTCCACAAAACTACAGCAATCCCATGATCCATCTCAGCTAGTGTATAGGTCTAATGACCATATCTGCTTTATATTCAATAATATTTCACATACAGCACTGCACATCCACATACACAATCCTCCTAAAACATAAATCCCCTGTAGTCTGTGTTCAGCCAGCTATAGGCTATATATAATTAGGCCTAACCAGATGATCTGGTTACTGTAATCTGGTTAACAGTGTGCTGAGCTCATGGGTTCAGGGTGTGGACAGCATGAAATACAGACACAGGAATCAGTATGATGCACATCGGATTACCATGATATTACTTTATATTGTTCTTTTGTGTGGGTGAAAGAAAAGCATCTGGATATACACTGAAATAATTCTTTTAAAAAGCCTCTTTTACCTTTATTCCCTGGTGCTGGGTGGTTAGAATCAGCTTGGACTCATCCAGGAGCAGAACCTCACAGTAAAACTCCTCCTGGACTGAACAGAAACAACTCATCTTGAACTAGACTGAAGATCCACAGAGAGTCCTGATCGAAAGTGAAGAGCTTATGGAGAGCTCGGGATGTTCCAATCCATCACCCGGCTCCTGTGCTCTTTGTTACATGTTCTCCGCTCGAGGCTTCATGCACCTGATGTCTGTCCCATCTGAAGTCTGAAGTCTATGTGGAGAGGCTCATGACGAGGCTGGAAGTGAATCCCCGAGCTTTGACTTCAGTTTCGGGTCTGCAGGGGACTCGGCTGGTGGTGCAGGGCTGGGCTGATCCGAGCGTCCCATCAAAACCTCCTGATTCACTGAACGTGTTTCACTTGGATTCATGCTGTGTGTTGCCAAGCAGCTCGAGCTGTTCATGTGTGTGACTCCTCCCTCGAGCACGCGCACACATCAGTGTCTCATGAGCAAGACTGTCCTGCCACCTGTTGGAAACTCAGCGCATCCTCTCTTCTAAAAAATGTATTTATTTATTTATTTATTTATTTATTATATTATTTATTTAAATTAAATAATAAGTTATTAATTTATTAATTAAATTAAATTAAATTACAATTATTTAAATGAAATATATATTTATTTAATATTAAATAATTGTGAATAATATAATTTAATTAGTTTTCAAAAAAGTAAAAAAAAATCTTGAACAAATAATTAATATTAAAATATATTATTTTCTTCTTAACTTGGTGGGAGCTATGTATGAACCAATAAAAAGCTACTAAATATCTGAATATCTTCTAGAAGTTACTGAATTTTATTCATAATACTTTAATAAAGTCTGTTGTTGCTCCATTCTTATTTCTACTATTCAGATTGCACTATAATAAACTGTGCAAACTCTATTAATTATTTATAATCAAATAATTTAATATAGGATCTATATAAATAATGTTACACATTAAATAATAGTTAATTATATTCCAATTTAATCATAATAAATAATTAATAGTAAAATACATTATGTTTTTCCAAAGTTGGTGTGACCAATATACATGTTTTGAATATTATCTAAAAAAGCTACTAAATATCTAAAAAAAATTTAATACATCACTGAATTCTATTCAACATTTAAAACACTTTCATAAAGTCTATTGTTGCTCTATTCTGTCCAAAATACATTATAATAATCTATGAAAACTCTATTAGTTATTTATGAAAAAATAATTAATTATAGGATTTATATAAATAATGTTAAAAATTAAATAATATAATTGAATCCATTAAATTCAAAATTAAATTCAAATATTTTAATTTTAAAATAGTTTAAAAAATTTGAATCTTAATAAATAATTTATAATAAAATACATTATGTTCTTCTTAACTTGGTGTGAGTAACATAAATGTATGAAACGTTGCTATTAAATATCTAAACCTCTTCTATATATCACTGAATTCTGTTCAAAATACTCTATTAAAATCTATTGTTGCTCCATTTTAATTTCTACTTTCCAAATGACACTATAAAAAACTGTGGGAACTCTATTAATTATTTACAAAAAAAAATAATTAATTATAAGATGTATATAAATAATGTTAAATATTAAATAATGGTGAATAATATACTTCAATCAATTTTAAATTCAAATTGTTTAAAAATCTTAAATAAATAATTTATGATAAAATACATTATGATTTTTAAAAAAAGAGTATAAAGCAATTCTGTCTCCTGCCGCATGGTGTCGCTTCGAGCAGGAAGCTCACTGCGCATGCGCAGATCCTAACAATATGGCGAAGCGTAGCGGGGACTAAAGCTACAGAGCAGAAAATCGCTCACACAAAAGAAGACAAAGTTCCAAACAAACCCATGATACCATCAACAACCCGAGAAATATCCGTTTATTGAGCTCCAACAATATGAATCCCCGGGAGTTATTCCGGCTTGGGCGATAAAGTGGAGTTATTCAGTGTAAGAGGACGAATGTTTGTGCAGGTAAGACTTTAAATAGCTTCACTAGTGTTTATATAAACAACACAATCTCAGATAACTTAGGCGTTAATACACACACATTTCTGTTAATAACGCTTTGATTAAGTTTATAAATGGTGTGCTCTTAAAACAAGTAGTGTTTTCTCAAGTTAAAGCCTGAGTAAGTGTCTGTTTATGTGTAAATAAGAGTTTATAGAACAGCTGTGAAATGATCACTCATCCATTAATATTGAATAAAATCATGTCAGTGCGAATGTCACACATATATCATGTATTTACTACTCTAAACTGTTTAAAAACTTACAATTTATATAGTTAACTATATACTCCACTCAAACATTATCTCCTTTTTCTCTAATAATTTATTTTTATAATTTTCAATGATATTCAAGCAATAATTTGTATTATTATTTAAATTATAGTTTTATTTTTTATATTTAGTTATATTTTATTTATATATATATATATATATATATATATATATATATATAATTATTGTTTTTGTAATTTTTTTTTACATTAATTATATACTTTTTTTAATAGTTTAATGTATATTTATATCTATTGAATATATTATATATTTTGTATTTCTAGGCTAAATAAAATACCATAGTAACACATTAACTTTTAAGATCTATCATGAGAAATCAGTGACGTTATAACTAATCACCAACTATTCAAGCAGTTTTGATATTACTAATTAATGTCAGTTTAATTTGCTATGATATTTGGTGTTGGATTTTTCAGAATTGTTATGAATATTGTATGGTTTTGCGTTCTGTTGCTGGTTTATTTATTTTTTTATTTGAAAACTTTCTTATTTATTGTATTTTGTATGGAAAAGACAGAGTGAGCAGTATTTGATTGAAAAAATGTTCATTTGTGTTCCATGGTCTTAAGAAGTCTTTATTCGTCCTTCCACAAATTTTGGCCTAAAATTTAATCAGAAATTAAATGAAAAGGTCATGGCATTAAATCTTATAAGCAGTGCACAGAATGAATGTTTTCCTCTGTATGTTTTGTTTTTTTAATACAAATATCTAAACAAACATCCTTAAAACAAGATGAATTTGCTCGTGATCTAATCTAGTTTTCTGAAAAATCGAACAAAATTGAGTTTATTCTTAATTTAAGAACACATTTTTGTCCATGGGGTGTCAACTTTTTTTTTTTTATTATTTAAAATTATATTATTTGTATTTTTCATCAAACTCATTTTTTTAAAATCGATTTCTAATAAATTAAGACTTCTTATCTTACGTAAATATATCTTAATTAAATAATATTTAGACTTTTTTTGTTTTGTTTTAATTAAATTAAAAGGTAATTGAGATCTGTTGGAAGTTGAATACAAGACATTTACATTTCGAGGCCATATTGACATTCAATTTATTTCTTACATTTTCTTTACTTGGTCTTAAAAAGTGGCTTAAAGTTTTAAATGTACCTTTATAAAACCTACAGAAACCCTGTGTAATAAATAAAGTACATATTAATAAATAACGACAGAATTTAAATTTGTGATGGACTGTTCCTTTAAGTTTGCGTTCGCATTTCCTCTGAGATGAATCTGGAGGAACGTCTTCTCTCCTAAAACTGAACTGAAAACTTTTATTAATGTTCTTCTGGATTCGTATGGAGGTTTAATTGGGCAAAAGTAGGTTAGTTAAAGCTACTTTTCATGTGCACGAACGTAACAAAACCTCATTAATATTTAATCTAGATTTGGTCGGTTTGGGGTATATTTACCGATAGCTTCATGTGTTATTTTTGTGAGCATTGTCTGTGGATTTGGTCAAACACATATTGAAATAGTTGTGCAATCACGTTTATATCCTATATGTTGTGCGCTTCATTGGCTCTAAATGAGCAGCGATTCTTACAGACGGAAATTATAGATTGACGTTTTTTTTTTCTAAAAGGCACAAAACACGAGTCTTTCCTTTTCTATTTAAAATGTTTTCCCACACAAGTAAGAAAAAGTGCGGACGGTTTCCCATTGAATTGCTCCACAAGAGAGGACTGACCAACAAGAGTCTCTGCCAATGTCCATTTTTCAGCTCTCAAAGACCCAAAGCTCATTTACATGAGAAAAAACCAACACTTCCAGCGGATTCAGAGAAAGCCCTCCGTCCGTGTTTTCTATTCACCGCCTCAGTTTGAGAACGCAAATCACAGCCACTTATAGAGCGTGATTTATTATTCACAAAGGCTTATTCAGGAGCTCCTGAGACTGTAATTGCAATGATAAAGTTGTACAGTAGCAGTAAACGCACAGTAATGGACAGTAATGGCGCTCTGAGCGAATAGTACGGATTATGGACCGAGAAATGTTATTTGTTTAAGATTGATGCACTTTTGTTTATTGTATACGCTGAATTTGGACATGATGTATGCAGCTGATGTTTAATAGTGTACTAGAGGGTTTTACGAAACCCATTTTGTTTTGGCTGTGAAAATACAAATGGCGTCGCAAGCAGAACAAATCTCGGTGGAAATCAAACGTAAAAATCATGTATATCATGTGAAATGTCAGACACTGTGTCTTTAAAATGTGGGTTTTTAGTACGTAAATGCACTTTTGAAATGTGGTTGGATAGATTAGGCTTTGCTTAGATTATAGAAACGCTGTATACTTGTGCATTTCTTGTATGGAAAATGTAAAAATTGGACGAATTGTTTTTGTTCTGTAATGGCATTTGGAAGTCGGTTTGGAAATTGGATAAAAGTATTATATGAGTAAATGTAAAATGCACGTGGTAATTATTAAATGTAATTCATAATTATACAATTAAAATGTTAACTTTTTTAATTTGTAACTTGATTAACTTCAATTTTTTATTTTGTATTATACGTTCTAAATTCCCTTTAATAATTAAATGCCAAACACGGCAAATTATTGTATGCAATATAATTATCAATTGTATATTGTAATTAAATGCATAATTGCATTGCATATAATGTTATATGTGTATTTACTTGTGTACCTTGCATGGAAAATGTAATAATTGGAAGAAGGCATTTAGAAGTCTAAAAGATTGAAAATAACTAATTAATTTATTATTTATAAAGGTAAATTATCATTTTAAAATTAGATGTTATAATAAAAAAAGTTATAACATTATAAATAAAAATTTTATCATTAAAAAAATGAACATTAATTAATTGTATTAAAATTAAATGTAATTCATTAAAAATAAAAATGTAATTAATTACTCGATTATGCATAAAAAAATTACAATTTAATAATTTAACTTAATTAAATTTCTTCGGACATTGCAAATACTTATGATATACCATTATTAAATTATTAATTGCATGCAAATATTAAATGCATATAAAATTATTATTAAAGTTATTGTTTAAGAACCTAAATATGCATGCAGTGTCAGACATCATATCTTATGAATGAGGCTTGTTTGTACATATCACCTTGCTCTTTTTTTTGTTGTTGTTTAATGGTTTTTCAGATGTTGGTCCATTTAAACTTTACAACATACATCTTCTATATGCTCCGTAATTAGGCTGAAAAAAAATTGACCCGGTTATTGTAAATCTGGTCTTGTGACCTTCAGCTGTTGTGACCCATCTCTGCATCTCCAGCACCCCGTAAGCCCGGGGCGAGAGCTTTTAAAGCCATTCAGGGGAAGCAGATGTACAGTGGGGCAGAAATCTGGCCAGCCACCATCAGCCACTGCACCAACACCGGCCTGGGCTGGCTGCCTTCTGATTGGCCGAGCCCTCGCCCATGTGACTCAGGGCTGGCTGGATGCTCTCCGGCAACTGACACAGTAGATGGGTTGCTGGGATGGAGGCTGTCACTGGTGCAGAATGGGGTAAGTCTCTGTTTAACGCCCTGATCTCTCCATGCAAGCGTGCAGATGCGTCATCTACTGTTCCAGCGATTCAGCGCGGATGGCAGGCAATAATAGCACGCTTGTGCGGTACAGCAAGGCGGTGCCGATAAGCCTTTTGTTTTGATGGCTGGTTATTGAGAGGGTGTGGGGGGATGTGCATCGATTGGGATTCATGCTTTACCGTCGGGACGCTTAAAAAGCCTCTTTTGTGCTGCGAGAGGACAGATGCACGAGCAGGCTGATTATTTATAGCGGTGCACATGGATTCCTCTCTAAATGTAAGCAGCAATTGCTCCCGTCAAGATGGTGGGGCTTTTGCAAGAAATGCCCTTTTAGTGAATTAAGCAGATGTTTAATGCTGGAGTTGTTGGTGCAAAACACCATTTTGGCTTGGTTAGATGGTGCATGTGAGACCGGGATGTCGTCGGTCACCGTGTCTTTGTGCGTGGAGGGAAGGGCATCTTGACTGCAGGGAATTTTAGAAGAGGTGATGCTTTAATGCATCATAAGCGTTGCATGCACAACACTGCACCGCTGGTGAATAAATGCATGCACGGTGGACATTTGGATGACGATTGCTGTTGGGAAATAATGCAGACGTGTGAAGGCGCACACAATCGTATTTTTTGAAGAAATTGTTGAAATATTAATGAGTCTTTCTTCTTTTCACTCCTCCCAGTTTCCTTTTGGTTCCGTCTCATACCTCGAGCATTTTTGCTGAATAGATGTCGACCATTTTGCTCTGTCTGCATGCCAGCGAGAGGTTTTTATATATATTATTAATTGCATTATCAATTGCGAAGCTGCACTCGGCAAGATTAATATTTGTAAGCATAAAATGCATCATCATATGCATAAATTTCTCCTTGAATGGCGTTTGTTTATTCACAAAATGTGTGTCACCAGATGTGTGTCAGCAGATTTCTGTTCCTGAAGCGCGCATTAAATCATATGCATCCATGCTGGTTAATTACTCATGTTGCTTTATAAAGGCAAGCTCTTCTTGTAATTATGTGTGCTTTGCAAACCACAGAGGTTTTGGGTTGAATTTTTGGCATTCAAGTTCTAGATTTTTGTCAGAATTTCCTGCATTTAATGTCTTTCAGAAATCTGACCAATCTGTTATACACGGACAAATAGGAATCTCTACATTTTAGTTGATAATTCTGCGTCCTAATGTCTGTGGATGCCCTGGAAACAGTGGCAGGATCCATAGAGGAGTCCCATTGATTGGACACAGCTGTAATTAGCCCTGACACTTTGACGAGCTGCTTGTAATGTAGACTGTTGGCGTGGGTTAATATAAAACCAGGTTAATAATCAAGTGGAATGGAAGGAATTCAGTTTATTGTGCATGTTGTGCAATGCTCACAACATGCAGTCACATTTCGTTTTGATATTTTTTTCCCTATGCAATTTTTATTTTGGAAGAAACTGATGGAAAATGCGCACAGTTGCATTGTCACTTCTTTTTTTTTTTTTGCATGCATGCAATATCTTCATTCTATGTTTTTCCCTACTTCATTCTGCTAGAAAATCTGTATTTTGATAGCTGCAATATTTTACATAACTTTCCATTGATATTACTAATGCTGAGTTGCCAATAATTTGGTATTTAGCCAGAAAACTAGTTTTTGAATGGAAAATGCACATAATTGCATTGCTCATAAGTGTTAAAGTTCGATGTTGTTTTTTCCTATTCATGCAATATGTTCTTTTTACCATTGCATGTTTTGCCTAGAAAGTCTTTATTTTGATAATGTTGCAACACTTTGCATCATTTGCATATAGTTATTTTGGCAGAAAAACAAAACGATGTTTTTTAAGGCAAACGCACATAGTTGCATTGCTCATTTGCCTCTTAAGTATTGAGGTCTAATAATTGTGCATCGTCTCGCAGCACTTGGGAATGATTCCTCAAATCTAGTGTGTTGTTGAGGAGAGATGTGCTTTTAATTTACCAAGTGATCAGACTCACAATTGGCACCTGCTGGACCAGAAAACAGGTTCTTCAGAAAATGCTAAAATATATATTTTTCCCAATTGCATGCATTAAAATGCAGTTACAGAAATCTAGAGTCATGCTGAACGGGGTTAGCTGTTGATCTTTAGCATGTCAGTGGTGATTTAGTGGTGATGTGCTGATAGATTTTTCCACTTGGTTGATCAGGCCTTCAC
Source organism: Carassius auratus (assembly GCF_003368295.1). Lineage (NCBI taxonomy): Eukaryota > Metazoa > Chordata > Actinopteri > Cypriniformes > Cyprinidae > Carassius > Carassius auratus. The sequence continues at coordinate 16,884,275 of NC_039252.1, forward strand.
TTCAGGATGGAGATAAGAATAGGAGCTTCATAACCGCAGCTCCATGCTCTTGATTCACATCACTTTTCCTCTCCGAATGGTTTGCTTGACTGGACTCACTGCGTGCGTGGGTAAAAATGGCCAGCGGCATGGGCTCTGCCATCCATCCACACAACGTGAGGCTCGCGTGTTATTGTGTTCTTGGTCAGTGTCGTGACCTGGTCATTGAGTATATGGCAGATATCAGAGTTCGGGAAGATGATGCTCACTCATAATTGGCTTTTAAAGAGCAATGCAAGAGGAAACCCTCGAGCCTGACCCTCTTATCATGTTTTGAATTTGCACTTAATTCTTTTCACTGCATGTTGCTAGGAATAAACCTTGTGCATCTGTCTGTATTTTGGCCTCAGCCGTTTTAATCGAGCATCACTCTGAACTGCACGTGATCGTTCCTCTCTTCTTGGATGTTGTAGGTCAAGAGATAGTCCAAGATGGCTGCAGCATCGTATGATCAGCTGCTGAAGCAAGTGGAGGCGTTGAAGATGGAGAACTCCAACCTGAGACAAGAGCTCGAGGACAACTCAAACCACCTCAACAAACTGGAGACCGAGGCGTCGAATATGAAGGTACAGCAGCCTAATTGTATTCTTGAAAATCCAGCTCTGTTAACCTACTGCTTCTTGACTCAAAGAGCATCACAGTGATGGTATATTTTAATAGGCCAACCTGTAAGTTAGCATCACCCTGGTTCCTTTGCATAAACATAAATATAAATGATTTTTAACAACCTCCGTTGTCCAGTCTCTGGAGTCTAATTTTAATGAATTGTAATTAATTAAATTTTAATTATTTAATTCTAATTTTAATTAAGCCACTTGTTAATTTTCAAGACAAGTATATATGGAATTATTGATATATTTCATGTCGTCGAATAACACATGAAAAGATCTTGTGCTTGTGTTTGCCACAAAAGATGACTGTAAGATGATAGGAACAGCTCAGATGCTTGTTACAGGGTTTTTTTTGGCCTTGAGTTCTTTCAAAAACCCTTTTCTGTCTTTATATATATATATATATATATATATATATATATATATATATATATATATATATATATATATATATATATATATATATATATTATTTTTTTTTTTATTATTATTTTTTTTTAATCTATAAAGCTGCATATGTGCATCGTTCCATAAAGAAAACAGGCAGAACAAATTGGGAAAAACACATTTAAATGTTATTTTAATGATTTATTATTATTACTTTATGTACAAATAAAAAAAATATCAATAAAAATCACTATAACAATATTGAACCACAGTATTGCATTAAAATAATACTTTTAATAAATAAAAATGTATATATATAGATTTATAATATTATTTAAACTAAATATATCTAAAATAACTATAATCTTAAATAATAACATTAAACTATAATATATAATAATAATAATAATAATAATAACTACTATTATTAATTTATATTAAAAGACAGTATGATTAAAATACTAATTTACCGTTGTTTTGCTTCGATTTAAAATGTTAGACCATAGAGCTTTTATTTTATTTTGCCGGGAAACTTCTCCTTTGAAATGTTTCTCTTTTGTTTACAACCGATATTTAAATTATTATCTGTACTAACATGAACCGATGTTTAATAAATTTACATAATGTGGTGCATTCTTTCCAATTTTGATAATCGCGCTAAATCATATCACTTTTCATTTATTGTTAGAATTATTAAAATAACCGGTCAACTGGCGAGTAACGTTGTTTTATATATTCAACATTTGGTGCACTTTAGGCCCTGTCTACAACAATTGCCGCGTTTCCACCGATATTACCCGGAACATTTGTACGAGGAACTTTTTTTCCCAGGAACTTTTTTCCCCCCAGACCTGTTGCTTTCTGCGTTTCCACCACGGTGTAAAGTACCGGGTAGATTAGGCAAATAGACTGGTGACGTAGGTCTGCGCGTTTCTCAATACAAAGTACCGCTGATTTAAAAAAAAAAAAAAAGGTATGCTGATTTTTGACGTGCATCATCGGTAGTTAGTTCTGACTTCGTGCATTCGACTCGGGAGTGTGATGTCAGCGACGACGCGAATCCTGTAATTGTCCTCTCTGTATATTTACAATAAAACGAAATAGGATATCAAATACCACTGCCTCCTTTGGTTTTCATTTAAGCATATTAACAGCTGCAGAAATGTACTTAGTTCAGGGATATGTGTATATATACAGCCATTACAATGAAACGAAATATTATATAAATTTGCCTTTTTTATTTTCATTTTAACATATAGATAAATTGAATAGAGACCAAAGAAAACCTGTTAGATTTACCCCGCAGCTGAATTATATTTTATGTTTAACCACTAAAGAGACATCAGAGCCAGCGGCACATATCAGAAGGTCTATCCAAGCTGAGGCTGCTTCTCGGCGGATACATGAGGACTGAGCTCCCGCTGATTGCGTGGAGCTCACCGTCGCAGAGATCGGCGAAACACATTTTTAAATAGGCGCTGTCTTTATAAATAAACCACAGATTTGAGTTTTAAACAACTACATTCTTGCCTGAAATACTTTTAAAATTACATTTCATGACACAATAACAGTAATATTTTGAAAATGTTGATCCGAATAAATGGTGGTTGAACTCAACCAATGCTGCGTGAACTCAACCAATCAGGATGTTTAGCACCAGAGTCCCGCCCCCGAAAGTTCCGGAACTTTGAAAAAGTACCACCTCGCCAGCAGGGACTTTCTGAGGGGCATTTTTTTACCCGGAACTTTATTTAGTTCCTGGTTCCTGCGGTGGAAACACACCAAGTACCAGGCCAAAGTCCCTAGTTCCTGGGTAAAGTTCCTGCGGTGGAAACGCGGCTAATCTGAAAAATCACTAGACCGTTTTCCTCCTACCTTTAGTCAATTTGTGTTCATCCTCAAAAGGTTTTTATTTAAAAGCTTCAGTGCCTCATTTTGTCATCCAAACGCTGTACAGTTGGGCTCTCTTTTAATGTTGCATGCTTTCAAGACTAAAAATGTCATCCTCCGCCACTGATTTCCCACTAAGTGCCCTTTCTTCTCTCAGCTCCCGACACCAAAGGCAGTATTCGCAGGCACTTCTTTGAGTCGGGCTTTTGAAGTGGAAGCGGCAGCCTGCTAGGTGTGCATTAAGAAACTGGATGTGACCTGGCAGTCTCGGGAGGGAAGACAGAAAAGGGTTTTTGAAAGAACTCAAGGCCCAAAATGAACATGCTGAGACATTAGAAGTTGGCTAATGTGCAAGTTTTAGAGCGAGACTGTCAGCACGGATTGCCTGCCCGATTTCAAGATGAGGTTCAAACGAGTTCAGGAGAAAGATATGTGGCGATATTTTGGGCTGAAACGGGTCGCTGTCACATCTCGTGCTGTTTAACACGTCTGAACGTCTCTTGAAGGGAATTTATGTCGCTCTGAAGATGTGAGATTGGTGTTGCTGAGCAGGAATCTTTGAAGCGGAAGATGATTTTCTCTCCATGTGCTCATACATGGTGAAGCCCTTAAGGGAGAAGAGAGGCTTTTTTTGGTTGGTTCAGTGAATATGATGGCGAGGAAAGGATGTAAGAGCAGTAAAGGTGTTTATTTTAACCGTGAACAGATCAGAGATGGTTTTTGATGTTTAATAGCATTGCTGTATGCTTTACTGAACCGTTCTCAGTCAACGTTTTACTTTCTTAATGTGCAATAAACTATCTACAGGGAAGTGATTGGTTCACGAGCATGCTTCTGTTTCAGATAAATAGTCATAAATATTTTCCATAACTAAGGCTAATTATTGTATTAACAATAATTGTAGTAACAATAGCCTTAAAGCGAACGTCCACCCCAAAATTGAAGAATGTTTGTAACCAAAAAGTTGAATATCCTCATTGACTTCCATATTATTTTTACCCCATACTATTGGAAATCAATGGCTACCAGCAACTGTTTGGTTACCAACATTCTTCAAATTATTTCTTTTGTATTCAAAAGTTGATAGAAACTCATTCAGGTTTGGAAGAACTTACAATAATGCACAATAATGGAACATGCTGTTTTCATTTATTTGAGCAGAATACCTCAGTAAAGATTGCTAAGCAGTGTTTTCAGTGTTTTACTTAATGTAGAGAAAGCGTGCATTGTTGCCAGATTGGGAAGATTAAGTAAACCTCTGGATGGAAAATGTATAATTTTATGGTGGATTTAAACTCTGGACATCTGGCAGCCACAACTATGAAAGCTTTTGGAGGCTTGTTAATAGTGGTTGACCCATATTGTTTTGTTGACAGCTGATTCTGATATCTTGGAAAGCGGGAGCCGATGTAAAGCAGATATAATTTTTTACAAAATGTTCATAAATTTTTATGAAATTTGAAATCATTCGACAATGAATTAAAAAATACATTTGTAAAATAAACATACTTGTGCTTTGGATGACAAAGTATTTTTCACAAATATAAAATTATAAAAAAATATAAAAAACAATTATAAAAAAATATAATTAAAAAGGAAGTAAGCACTGTAACCAACAGGGCACTCGGTATTCTGCACTGGGAATCATATTTCCAAATAAAGCTAGAGTAACACTTATTTTACATACAGCACACATGAATATGTAATACTTTCTGTATACATTATTTTCTTTAAATGTTCTTTCTGATTATTAGACAGCCTTCTATCTGTATTAAACAGAACTGTTAACTACGACAGCGAACAAGGAGAATGTGAACGCTGTGTGCACTTAGATGCGCCGTCAAAATAAAAGTCCCGCCTTGAACACATCAGCCAAAGCAGAAAAACTTATTGGCCGATGCCGATATTTGAAAAATGCCAAATATCGGCCGATATATCGGCCTTGGCAATATATCGGTCGAGCACTACTTGTTAATGCCATTTAAAAATGAAATGCTTTCAGATAATTAACCAGCAGGCAAATATCACAGATAATAATGCTTAATCAAGCGAAGCAGAAATCATAAATTCAATTCATTGTGCAGCCCTAAACTTGTTCACAATTGAAATATTACAAAAACTTGCACTCGTTTTTCAGAATAATGTGCACTCATAAGTTAATAGAGACCAGGAATGTCAGCTAAGTAAATATGATCCCTTTTGATTTCATGTTGCCTTTAAATGTTGACTTCTGCATGCATTAATTTAATGTCCAAGAAAGGACCCAGCTCTCCAGATCCCAACTTGTCATCCCGACTCCAGATGCCTCATGCCAAAGCCGCTCTCTGAACTCTAAATGCTTAGTTTCTAAAAGTAGGCATCCGTTTGCTTCTTGAATAGAGTGAAATCTTATTTGCCTGCGTCGGGTCTCAGGAAGTGATATCGCTGTTTATGTTTGTCTTATGTAACAGCTTTTGGATGTAGCCCTTTTTCATCAGGATGATCTGATATTGGGCACATCCAGAACGCCCTGATGCCAGCGGTTATGCCATCCCTAGACGTAATCATAGTGTTTAAAGCGCTTAATGAGTAGCTGGATTTGTCTGGTGTGTTTTTATCTGTGGCATGCTGCGGAGGCTTGAGCTCACATGCTGTCTTCCAGTTATTAGATGCTGCGATTTCTAGGACTGCAACAACTAATCGATAAAACACTAATGATTATCAACAGCCTGTTAGGCTCTTGTGCTGTGCATGGAGAGCCTAAATGCCTAAAAAGAGTGATGCTACTTTAAAAAAAAATTGGTTATTTATAATAAACACAATATAGCTAGATCTAAATTCGGAGGATCATTTAAAGCCTCGTATACATATAGCGCCATATCACCTTTCCTGTAAAACCGCTGTTTAATATAAATGTTATAATGCTTATAATACGTGTATATACAAAATAAAACACTTATTTTAAAAATAATGCACGTATATATGCACTAGGGATGCTCCAGTCGATCGGCTGGAGATCGGTATCGGCTGGAGATCGGTATCGGCCGATAATCGGTATTCACTACACTACATGAACCAATCGCAATTTGATGATGTCATCGCGTGACTTCATGATTTGCGGTAAAAATCTTCCACTGGCTTTTATTTGGCATTTCCAAACTTGAAACTTGAACGTGAACGTTAAGCGTCTTATCTTGCTGTTTAAACCTGCAGCACTAAACCACTGCGTCTCTGTCCGAGGTATCGCTGCTTCAGTGTTGCAGTGGCACAGAAAAGAGCATCAGAAATGCCCTAAAACGCTTACATTAGTATTCACATGATCTACTCGCTCACGGTTTTCCAGCATCATAGCCATTTTCCTGTTTCTCATGGAAGTGTTCGAGGCCCCCTCCGTTTCCCAGCCTGCGAGATACTTGCGGTTTAATTTAGAGAAGCTCCCTTCCTGTCTTTGTTCGTTGGATGAATGCAGTCGCTTCCCTTCCCCTCCGGCCGGCTGAAACAAACATCTGCAGGCAGAAAACAAACGCCAAGCATACAACAAACCACTTTAGCTGAGTTTAGCTGTTTTGGTTAATTAACACACGAGCAATGCAAGATTTAGCAGCATGAAGAGTCGTTTGGGTTTTCAGAGATGGAAAAACATGTTTCTGATTTCCAGGTTGCTTAAATTGTCATGCTTGGTTAGCAGACGTGAAAATGATGTCTAGTAAAGTGCAAAGCGACTGTCACAATAAGTTTTTTGTATTTTTTATTTTTTTTTGCTGTCTAATCAAATTATGATCAAGGTTGAGTGTAATTATAGCTGATTTATCATGCAGTAATTAGCATATCAAGTCTAACGCATTGTATTTCTCATTTTTTTTAAGTTTAAAATTGTAATATAAAATAAAATTATTGTATTTTTTAAATACTTTTATTATATAAATTAATTTTTTTATAAATATTTCATTTTATTTAGTACTAATGAATACCAATATAACTAAATTTGTTCTAAGTACTAATAAATATTATTTTGCATTCCTACAAATAAGCACAACAAACCTGAAATGTGTTGTTTAATATTTAAATTTTGTAATATAAAAATATTTATATTGTAATTTCTGAGATGTAATGTAAAAATACATTTTATATTTTTTAAATACATTTTACAGGGAAATATTTGTTTAGTAATTTTTTTGTATTATTAGCAATATTTATATTGTGTAATTTTATATTTGGATTTAGTGTTAATAAAGTAATATTATAAATAATAATAATATCTTGGTCAAATTGTGCAGTACTATAGTAAGTTTAGTATTGTACTTTTATAGTATAAAAGTTTTATATAGTAATTTATGAGTTGCAATGTAAAAAATAATATAGTTTATAATACTATTATTTAACTGTTTTATATTGCATGATATTTATATAATATTTAGTATTTATTCAGTACTGGTAAAGTCATATTATTATATTACTATTATTTGTTGTTGTTATTATTTTGGCCAAATTATTATTAAATGTATTTTGTGCAGCACTACAAATAAACACAGCAAACCTTGAATGTTTTTTAATCCAATTTTAAATTGCAGTCAGTTTAAATATTATAAGTCCCAGCTTTTTAACCCCTAATTTCTCAGAAACGTTTTTAATTTTGGAAAATTTGTGTGGTCAAGCCCTTTCTATGCGTACAGACAATTGCATCCTGTGCAAAGTACACATACTATATACTGCAGAAAGTAGTTTCACATGAACTACAAAGAAAGGAAAGCATTCATGGCTTGTTTCTTTATCCCATTGCACCTGCTTCTAGTCATTTCCATTTGGAGCTGATGTCACTGTGCCGTCGGTTCAGTGAGTCACTGAAGGTGTGTCGCTCTGTTTCACATTCATTTCTCTTCATGCTCCTGAATTATGACACAAATCCTCCATCATCTGGTCATGTTGGTGTGTGCTGTGTGGTTCACGTTCTCTAAGGATGAGCTCAGTAACTTCTAATAATGATGTACACATCATATAGATGTCAGAATGACTCAGACTGCTGTAATCCTCTCTTAAAACATCTCTGCTGGATTTACACCTTGCCCAGACAAGTGCAGCGTAGATCTGCGTAGACCTGGCCTCTTCTGTCCAGAACTTGTTTTCTTCTTGATCTCTAAAGTATTTTGTAGGTTTAGGTGTATAATGTTCTTCTTCAACATCATTGTTAGGTCAGTTCTTAGTAGTGATGCTCCCAGTTGTCAGCCAGGGATTATTATAGTTCACTAAATATAAAAGTGTATATATATAAGTGTGTTGCATGAAAATGTTTTATATATAAACTATGCTATTTGACAAGGCTTTTATAATTTTCTTAAAAGTGAAGTAAAAATGTATAACAAAAAACTATATGGACATTATAATAAAATAAACTAAATAGCTTCAACTAAAATTAAAAAGAAACCATAAAATATAAAAATATATCAACTATATAAATCTAAAAATCTAATGAAAAATATTAATAAAAACTATTGATATTGGCAACCAAAAAATTTGATAAAAAAAAAAAATTTCAACGAAAATTTTATTTTTTATATTTTTACTGAACCATTTCTTCATATTCAATAATTTTATAATGTATATTTGAATAAATGTGCCACGAAAACAAGTTTAAATTACAGCTACTTTTAACGTTTAATGTAAAAAAAATGCTTTTAGTGTCTAGTGTTTTATTAAATACATTTGACTATTTATTTAGTTGATTATTAAACTTTAGGTTCATTTTCATTTTAGATTGAATAAAAATGATTCAGTGCATCACATACTCTTGTTTATTTCTCTCAAAAGTTGATGGAGAACATAATAATTAGATTTCTTCACATAACCCACGGGTCTCGTCTGACTCCAGGTCAGATAAACGCACACTAGATGGGAATCAGAGATGCCGCATAGGAGCATTGATTTCCATTACTGGGAGGATAGGATGACATTTTGAAGTGTCCACACATGAGGGGGTGGATGACTCTAATATTGTACCAAGGGCATCTGCATCACAGTAACCCGATTCCTTCGGACATTGACTCTAAGAGCGAAACTAGGACTAACACTATAGCCTCAGCAGCGCATTAGGAGATTGAATGTGGTTTTGCCTGTTGAAAATGTTATTATAGCTGTAATCTACTCTCATAAAGGTTATTTGGGGATCTCCGTTAATCTCTTTTGTTATATTAGAAGACTAGACCTTTTAAAACATGGATCAGAAATCCCAATGCTGTTAACTTACATAATATATTTTATAATATTGATTGGTGGTGTTTGGGAAGTCACAAAGGTCTAGTGAAAATTTTATTAGGTTTTTTTATTGTTAAATGTATAATTATTTTATTATTATATTGTTTATATTGTCTATTTTGTATTTTTGTTTTATATTTAATTTTGTGTAATAATATTTTATAATAATTATTATTTTTGTTTTGGTTTTTTTATATGCAATTTTTATTCTAATATTTTTCTTTTAAATGTAGCATAGTTGTATTATATTATTTTATTTATTATATAATTGTATAATATTAAATCAAGTTTTATTCCTAATTTTGTATACTAAAATGATTTCAGTTTAGAATTGTTTAAGTTTTATTTATATAATTATATTAGACTATTTAAGATTATATTATTGTTTATTTTTTATTATAATTTATAACATTTATTAATTTTATTTAATTTATATTATACATTTTCCTTCAATTTATTTTATTTTTTATTTTAATTGTAAACCTTATTTTTAACACTTAAAAAGAATTGCACATAATTCCACTTTTTTTTGTATAATGACCATTTTTATTTATTAATATATTATACATTTTTATCTTTTTAATTCATAATAAAATTTTATTTCATTTAATGTTGTCTTTTATTTTACATAATGTATTATGTTATATATAATTTTTTATACATTTGATTTTTGTATTTATTTATTTTCTAATGTTTATAATTATATTTTGCTTTAATATTATATTATGCTTTTTTATTTATTCTTCCATTAATATTAATATATTTTTTTATTCATATAATTATATTTTATTTCGTTATCTTGTATTTTAATTTTTTTATTGTATTTACAGTTTTAAATGGGAAAAGAATCTAGCCCAATAAGACCAGACACATCTCTTAAGAACATAAACCGAGGTCGTTCAGTTTCACGTTGTTTTAAACGAGCAGAGAGAGTCATGTAATCATATGACCCTCAGTTATAATGAAGCTGTTGTTTCCTGAGATGTCTCGGTGTGACGTTACGCTCCCTCGGGAGAAAACATGACGACTCTTTACAGACAGAATAAGGGAAGCTAAATGGCGAGCTCATGCCTGACTCTCTCTTCTGGACACCTCCAGTGTGTCCAGTGGGCTGTGGATTCGGTGACCCCAGGCCGTTTGGGAAGGGTGGTCCTGTGAGATGAATGGGGAAGCATCTGTGTTCTCCATGAGGCTTTGGGTCTCCGGGATGGGATGAGGGGGGAGGTAGCCGCTTCCTGAAAGGCAGTCACATTGTTTGGGATTTTTTGGCTTCCAAACACACTGGAGAACTCCCAGTGATGAAATGAGCGCGGTGAATGTCTGGTATTTGGTATGGTTTTGGGACCATTCTGGCTTCATCAAGGGTTTGTGTTATGAAACCTTAAAAGGACTCTCAACAAATCTCAACGGTGAGTTCTTTGGTGTTAATATGCTGGTATATATGCTTCAGGATGACTTAAACTACTGTTAATCAAACATCATCTGTGCAATTTGATTAAACCTTTAACATTAAAGGGATAGTTCACCCCAAAAACAAGTCTTTGCTGTTTACTCAACCTTCAAGACATCCAAGATGTAAGTGACTTTTGTCTTCAGTAGAACTAAAAGACGTTTTTGCGTTCATAAAATGAAAGCTAATGGCTACCGACGCTTTAAGAGTCAAAAAAGCCTCTATAGACAACACAAAATTAATCCCAGTGGCTCCTGAAAATATATTATGAAGTCTTATGAAGCGAAACGATCAGTCTGTGCAAGAAACTAAACATTATTTGCAGAATTATTAGCTTTGATCCAGAGCCTTTGTGTAAATTGAGTTACGTCCCGTTTACAAATGAATCTTACTTTTGAACTGATTATTTTTAGTGAACTAGACGAACCAGTCTGACACAGACCGAAGACCGATGAGTCGTTTTATGATTTGCCGTGGTTTATGTAAAAGATGAGTAGATAAAGACGCGTTTATGCTTTAGAGATGTTAAACATCCATGTTTGACACCATTATTGGATACTGTGATAATATAATTGCATATACATCATCGAGTGATTGTAAACGAACTTGTGAATTGTTTATTTGAACCAGTTCATTAAAATGAACTTTCCGAAAGAATCAGTTCACGGAAAAATAATCGTATTTGAGAGTTTTCCTAAGGCTCTTGATTACAGGTAATAATGTTGTAAATAACGTTCAGTTTCTTGGACATGTGATAATTTCACTTCATAAAACCTCAAATTTAGCATCAGGAGCCATGGGTATTATTAATTTTGCGATGCTTGACTCTCAAAGATCTGGTAGCCATTGACTTATAGTCTACGAATCACCAAGAACCACGATTTCAACTAAAAAATCTTCTTTACTGTTCCACTAAAGAAAAAAAAAATCGGATGACCCAAGAGCGAGTAAATTTAAAGCAAATTATTGGGTGAACTATACCTTGAAGTATTAAAGTCAGTGTGAAGTCAATTGCTTCATTCGTTCATGCATCTTTTTCTTAAAAAGCAAAAATCTAGTTATGTAAGAGTCTGGAAATCATTTAATCTCCAAATGTGTCTCCAGATTTGCTCTGTAGTGCGGCGTAATACTGTGTTTTACGATGCGAGCCGCTGAAATTCGGTTGAGCAGCAAATACTGATTTTCTTGCCTACATCAAAAAAAAAAAAAAAAAAAAAACTAGTTGAAATCGGAGAGAAATCAAGGTGTTATCACGGCCGGATCATGCACAAACACGGCCATAAAGAGGCAGCAGGTGCATCTTTACAGCTTCAAAGCTGTTTATGTCTCTGAAACACGTCTTCAAAGCACCTCGAAGCTCTTTGATGCAAGTTTTCTTCTCTTTATCAGCTCTGTTTTACCCAGAGGCTGAAGAAGTCTTCTTACATGTGGTGGGAGCTGGAAATCTCTCATGCTTTTTTTCCGGTTCCTTCCGTGCATCATGTTATATTATCTAACGAAGGCTTCTGAAGCCGCCACACACACAGATAGTGTGTTTTCAGTGTTTGAGCGAGGAAAGAACAATGTCTGTTTCTCTTTCAGGAGGTTTTGAAGCAGCTACAAGGAAGTATTGAAGAGGACTCCGTAGATTCACAAGGACAGATTGATTTTTTGGAAAGAATTAAAGGTGAGGACCGATGACTTGTTCAGTATTCATGTGAGCAATGCATATTTTCATTTTAATCTCGATCTATTATAAAGCTTAGTAAGAAACCTACAAAGATTTTTTTAGTCAATAGGGGGAAACATTTCAACTAATCGCTGTATTCTTCCAAGTTGATTATAACTACATTAAAGGGGGGGTGAAATGCTCGTTTTCACTCAATCTCCTGTTAATCTTGAGTACCTATAGAGTAGTACTGCATCCTTCATAAATCCAAAAAGTCTTTAGTTTTATTATATTCATAAGAGAAAGATAGTCTGTACCGATTTTTCCCGGAAAAACACGAGCGGCTGGAGGCGTGACGTGTGGGCGGAGCTAAAGAATCACGAGCGCCAGTAGGCTTTTGCGTTGAGAGCATGTGGAAACTGTGACATTACCTGAGGACAAAACCAACCAAAACACACCATGGCTAACAGTCAGATTCAGCCGTTTATTTATGATCCAGAATCAGATCCAGAGGCTGAAACTGAAGGAGAGCAGCAGCAGCAACGACTCGCACCGAGGGGGGCTCGAACCCGGGTCTCCGATGGGAGGGGACGCACTAACAAGGAGGCAGAGATATTTGAAGCAGTTTTACTCACCGCCTGCGGTTCCAACACACGATCGTGACTCTTTTTCCTTGGGATTGCATCATCCTTAAGAAATAAACGATACGCAAATCCGTCGTCAAACTGGGCCTTGTTTGTAAAACAAGCATCTTCGAAATGCAGGGTTATGTATTTTTATATTATATTTGTTTATTTGTACATATTGTATATATTTTAACATTTTCTATTTTTTTTCGGAAATGTAGAAATATCCAAGTGATGTATCATGTTATTAATTATGCACTAATTTGTGTGCATTTCCAGATCAGGAATGTAAACATTGGATAAAGCCTGGTTAAAAATCTTGTATAATTTTGTTGACATATTTAAAGTTTTTTTTTTTTTTTTTACAAAGATAGACAGGATTTTGGAATATATATATATATATATATATATATATATATATATATATATATATATATATATATATATATATAATTTTTTTATTTTTATTTTTATTTTTTTTCACATGAATCAAGAAAATGCTTTCCACAGACAGAACAAAAATGCATGACCAATGCATGTAAAAGACATCATAGGTGCGTTCCAAAAGCAAACGGTTTTAGATAATAACTTGCTTTGGTTCAGTTTTCACCCGGTGTTTGTGTGTGCTGTGTATTTTTATTCATGGCATATGCTTGTCATTAGCTTAGCAACAAGGTAATGTCAAACCCCATCAGAATCAAGTGCTATTTGTGTGGTTGCTGCCTACATAGGCGTTCCAGATCGCTCACTTGTGGCGTTTCATTTCGGATTCTGCCTCAGAAGCTCTATGTAGTCAGAAGACAGCAAGGCAGCTGAATATGATGTAAAAACTCCTAAATGTACTGTATTTTTCAGAATATAAGAGAAGCAAAGTGATCTTATGTAATGCAATTGATGTCAGGCATGCAAACCTGCAGATTTGTGTCAAATGAGAGAAAAACATGAGCCCAAGTCTATTTGTATAGTGCATTTCACACATTTTTTGCTTGAAATACACAAGCCTAGAGTTAGCGTTTATAATAAACTTTATAATCAATGTCACTATGATTTGTTTGTTTCTTACTTATTTTGCGTTCCTGTTCTGAATACCATTCATTTTCAATATTTTATTTTATATTGTATAGTGTTTTTATTTTATATAAATATATAATATATAATTTTTTTCACTTACTATTGTTGTATTTTATTTTTTTTTGTCAAACAATTAATCGCGATAAATCACATCCAAAATAATACATTTTGTTTATATATATATATATATATATATATATATATATATATTTTTTTTATTTATATATATAGTACTGTTTATTTATTAAGAATAAATAAATACACACACATACAGTATATATTTTTAAAAAAATGACATGTATAAACATTTAAATTATTATATTACATATATAAATATATCAAAATATATTTATTTTTAGTGTTATCGAACAATTAATGGCAATAAATCACATCCAGAAGTTTTTTTTTACATTATATATAGATAAAATACATACACACACATACAGTGTATATTTACATGTAAAAGCATTTAAATGTATAAAAAAATTCCGTGTATACATTTATATTATTATATTACATATATTTAATATATCTAAATATGTTTTTCAAATATATACAAGCATGTTTTGTATTTATATATACGAATAAATATACTCCGTCCACGCTCAAATATTAATGTAAACAATTTTTTTTTTTTTTTTTGGATACAATTAATCGTGAATAAACATTTGACAGCACTAATATTTTTTTAAATAATTTTACTCTCTATTATGTTGTGTTTTTTTATTGTATCTTTTTAAATTTTATGACATTATAGTCATGATTTCAAAAATATTTAGTCATGGTTTAAAAAATATATGTCGTAATGTAAGAGTAACTGAAATGCATGTTTATAATGTATTATTTACATGTAGATGTAATTATAAAATGTGTCTTACACACCAATGCAACACAACTTATGTTACATATGGCCGTTCTGTGATCCCCGTCATCTTCCGTTCTGTCCTGCAGAAATGAGTCTTGACCCCAGCAGTTTCTCTGGCGTGAAGTTGAGGTCCAAGACGTCTCTGCAGGGGTCCAGTTCGACCCACTCGGCCGACAGCAGCCCCAGCCCGAGCCCCATGAGCTCCTTCCCCAGGAGAGGAGCGACCGGCGGGGGTCGAGACATCGCTGGGTACCTGGAGGAGCTGGAGAAGGAACGGTGAGCGACAAGGGATCATTCGGAGCATCACATGACTGATTAGATCTCTTTAAGCAGGTCAACTAAAGGGTTCTTCTAAAGCTCCTACAGGGGCTAGCTACTATGGTCAAATGTGCAAGTTCAGTGCAAAATATATTCTGAGATATACACTATACAATTCGGGTTTTTATTGAGCAAGAATGCATTAAAATGGTCAAAAGTCAAAATGTCTCTACGGTCACTTTTCAAAAAAGCAGCATTAATTTGAAATAGAATTACAGTCTATTTCAATTTTACGCTGCTCTTTTGTACTTTCTATTCATTAAATAATCCTGAAAAGTAAAATTCATCACAGTTTCCCACAAAAATATGGTGCGGCACAACTGTTTTCAACATTGATTAATACTCAGAAATGTTTCTTGAGCAGTAAATCATCATATTATTATGATTTCTGAGGATCATGTGACACTGAAGACTGGAGGAATGATGCTGAAAATACAGCGGAGCATCACAGAAATAAATTACACGTTAATAGATATCCACATAGAAAACAGTTATTCTAAATGGTAATAATATTTCACAATTTTACAGTTTTATACCATATTTTTAATCAAATTAAATAAATACACCTAATGTGCAGAAGACATTAAAAACATAAAAATAAAAAAAGTCTACGTTTATCAATAAAAATAACTTTTTCTATGGAGAAAATGTTTTTCGAATCTATACCGCTGTACAAATTCAGAGATTCAAAAAATTCATAATGATTTGTGCTTTTATTAGGTCTCTGTTGATGGCAGAACTTGAGAAGGAGGAGAAGGAGAAAGACTGGTATTATGCTCAGTTACAAAACCTCACCAAAAGGATCGACAGTCTCCCGCTGACTGAGAATGTAAGGATGTACGGTATGCATGCGGCGTTCACTGCATCAGATTCACTGCTTGATCTCTGTATCTTCACACTTCTTCTTCTGCTGCTGTAGTTTTCTCTTCAGACCGATATGACGCGCAGGCAGCTGGAGTACGAAGCCCGACAGATCAGAGCCGCGATGGAGGAGCAGCTGGGCTCGTGTCAGGACATGGAGAAGCGAGCGCAGGTGGGCTGAGATGCTGAAACTGAGAGACTTGACTGAAACTGGAACTTCAGTGATGAGGTTTGCATCATGTGTCCTCAGGGCCGCGTCGCTCGGATACAGCAGATAGAAAAAGACATGCTGAGGATTCGGACACGTTTACAGGCCCAGCCAGCCGACGCAGAGGTACTGGACTATTCTGCGGTCTGTTATAAAGTCGTGATTGAATTTCAGACTCAAGATTAGAAGCAGTTAGTACAATTTCTTATGAATTGAAGGAGTTGTTCACCCAAAAATGAGAGTTTGCTGAAAATGTGTTCACCCACAGGCAATCAGAGTTGTAGATGAGTTTGTTTCTTTATCAGATTTGGAGAAATGTAGCATTGCATCACTTGCTCTGCAGTGAATGGGTGCCGTCAGAATGAGAGTCCATCAGTGAACATCTGGAGAAGACAAAAGCTGAAACACATCCAGCATTAAGACGTTTTTAACTTCAAACCATTACTTCCTGCTAAAATACAACTTCATAATCCATAATAAGGCTTCGTCCAGTGAAAAAGTCCTTCTCCTGTGATCTGTCATATCAAAATCCAGCCACAGATTTGTTTTCGAGTCATTTTGGCTTGTAGACGGTGTTTGATCTTTGCATATATCTCTCCTGATTAACACCGGAACGCTTTATGGAGGAAGTGTTATTATGGATTATGAATTAGCATTTTGGCTAGAAGTGATGGTTTGATTTAAAACGTCTTGATGGATTTGTTTCAGCTTTTGTCGTCTCCAGATGTTCACTGATGGACTGGAGTGCTGTGGATTATTGGGATGTTTTTATCAGACTCTCATTCTGACGGCACCCATTCACTGTAGAGACACTGATGCAATGCTACATTTCTCCAAATCTGATGAAGAAACAAACTCATCCACATCAGGTGTGACCTGAAAATGAGCACATTTCTAGCAAATATTTATTTTTGGACTAAGCTAATCCTTTGATCTATTTGTGTCCACATGAACAACGGAAAGTCCTTTTGTGAAATCTAGTTTAATCATTTCTTGTCACTAAGGAAATTTGTGGTCAGATAATGCAAGTGTTTGTTCCTTTTTGGTGCATTTAATTCCTTGACTTTAGAAAGGCTGTAATTTGGATCTCCGCATCAGTGTTTGTTGTGTTTCTCCCAGTCTGTAATGTTCCACTTTTAGAGCTTCGAAAGAAGCGAACGGAAATGGTGCATAGCAAATGCATCTGTGCATAAACATTGAAGCCATGAAAGTTTAATTGAATGAGCAGCATGCTGTACTAATGGATCATGTTCTGTGTGGCTGAGCACAAAAAACATTAGTGTGACCTAGCTTGAGGATGCACAGAGCATTACATTCACATGGAAACATTTTTCCAAAGCGTTATGCACATTGCATTCAAGATATACATTTTATTTATTGCTTTTTTTTTTTTTTGTTGAAGTCTTAACTAATAATAATAATAAAAAAATTATATATATATATATATATATATATATATATATATATATATATATATATATATATATATATATATATATAAAAACTTAATATAAAAACTAATAAAAGTTACATTAAAAATGAATAAATTATAATTTAGTACCTATTTAGTACTTATTATTATTATTATTATTATTATTATTATTATTATTATTATTATAGTTCATTGGCTATAAGCACAAAATTTAAGATACCTACAGTAAGAAAGCACAATTTACTTGTAGCCACATAAATAAACCAAATAATAAGAAACAGATATTTTATCTGTAATTATTTAAAGATTACAAGATGTTTCATTATAATACATATTCATTGATACAATTAAACCGAGTTTTCCCTTACCTTAACATACAATATTCTGAGCAAAAGAAGAGAAATATTTTATGCGGCATTAAAATTATACGTTTATAACTATAAAAAACTAAATAAAAAAGGCCATTGCTAGTGCAATATTCTGCTGTGCTACAGCAAGTCTAGGTATTTTGTATAGTAAAACAGTTTTTTCAGTATGCATGTTCTGTGACATGCTCAGAGTTGATAAATCCCATCGGACACTTTTGCATTTCCTCCCCTTCTGTTGCCATAATCCCACCGGCTGAAAGAGAAACCAATGTAGGTCAGGAAGAGCCTGATGCGGTTGCAGCTGCTGTCCTGTATCTGAAGACTTAGCCTCGCTCTGTATCTCTATCCACACTTCACTGAGCTGATTACACAGGATATCCGTCCCCTATAGCCAGAGAGGCTCTGTGTCCACCTGTGACTTCCAGAGCATTGCAGGTGTGATTTGCTCAGTTTAACCTGCTGTGTCTCATATTCCTCTTCTCTTGGATCTTCAGGTGAAGCATGATCCTGTGACACAGACTGAAGGAGCTCACGCTGCAGGAGATGCTGGCGCTGGAAATGCGGCCTGCTCACAGGTGAGCACCGGATCTATTTGCAATCATCTTTTACTAAATTAGACTCATTTTGTTGATGGTCTCATGAACAGAAGTGTCCTCCGGTGGCCCTTTTTTTTCTGCCAGTGGGTGCCAAGGATTCAGGCCCTTTTTTAAAAGCTCTTTCAGTCCGTGCCAAGAGCTTTGGTGTGCTCTGAATAATAATGATTTGAATGCAGATGCTAATGGTTTTATTGTTCATCATAGAGCCCTAGTTAGACTTTGAAATTCTAAGCAGAAACAGCAGGGGTTTTGTACTCCATACTGTTTCACTCGCATTAATGCCGCATGGTATTTTTCGGACAGATGGTGCGAGCGGTATGTCGCTGGATTAGGTGCAGGGATCGAGTCTGACACACGAGCCATACATTGTTCACTAAGCAAAGAGACTTGCCCCCATTTTTGTGTTTGCAAAGTGTATTTTATGCATTTTTTTTCGTAAGTAATTAAAATACAAAATCAGTAAAACACTGCTTAATATACAATATTTTAAGTTAAAAAAAATTGCATTTCAGTATAAATGTATACATTTATAAATATAATTTAAACAGTTACATTTATAAATGTTATTTACCTTTAGAAATTTATTTTTACACTTTTAAATACATTTTTTAAATGTACATTTATTTATGTTGTATTTCTATTTAAATAACAATACGAATATTCACATATTTACCTATGCATGGTCCCTGCATTCAAAACATTGTATTATGGACAAACGTACAGTGTAAAATATATATATATAATGCTATTGATGATTAAAAGGTCTTTTTATTATAATACAAATTCAGTGACATTATAAAACACGATGCATTCACTTACCCTTATCATACAATTTTCAAAGAAAACAATAGTAATTATAAACAAAATAATATTTTTATAAATAAATAAATACATAATATATAAATATATTTATTTAGTCATTTTTGCATATTTACCTATTGATTTTTTGTATGGTGTATAATTGAAAAGGCCTTTGATTAGGAGCCCTTCTTGTTTCTTGTTTATTAAGAACATTGTTGGAATCTGCCTTATATGTTTTCGTCTGCCAGGGCTCAAGTTCTCGCGTCGATCATGACGCCGCCAGTGAGATGAGCAGTGCAGGAAGTTACTCCGTTCCACGCCGACTGACCAGTCACTTGGGCACTAAGGTTAACTAATGCTAGATTCTCAATGCAAAAATGACTTGAAAGCATCATGCATCACTTAAATCAAGTCTGCATATGCTCAGGTGGAAATGGTGTACTCGCTGCTGTCCATGCTGGGCACCCATGATAAAGACGACATGTCTCGCACGCTCCTGGCCATGTCCAGCTCTCAGGACAGCTGCATCGCCATGCGTCAATCCGGCTGTCTGCCGCTGCTCATCCAGCTCCTCCACGGCAATGACAAGGACTCGGTGTTGCTTGGAAATTCCCGCGGCAGCAAAGAGGCCCGGGCGAGGGCCAGCGCCGCCCTGCATAACATTATCCACTCGCAGCCCGATGACAAGCGCGGCCGGCGGGAGATCCGGGTGCTCCACCTGCTGGAGCAGATCAGGGCTTACTGCGAGACCTGCTGGGAGTGGCAGGAAAGCCATGAGCGCGGAGTGGACCAGGACAAGAACCCAAGTGAGACTCAATATATCTGGCAATGATGTATGTTTGGTGTCAGGAATAGCGCAGGGGGATGTGACATGGTATCCTTGCGTTATCCTTATTTTTAGTTGTAGTTACTGTGTGGATTAATAGAAGTGTTTTCTCATCCTTGTCTTGGTTTCAAAATTCACTGACAGTATTTTAAATGGAACATTTTTTGTATACATTTTTTAAAACTTAATTTAGTGTAAATGTATAGTCAAATATGTGGTGTTTTAATTTCAGCATTTATTGTGCACATTTAGCTGTCATTAAAATACATATTATTAATATATTGAAATATCTTTTTATATTTTAAATAAATACTTTATATAGTTTTTAGATTTTATGTTTGTTTTTATGTGCTTTTATTATGAAATATATATTTTTAGCTTTCATTTTTTTTAATATAGTGAATTTTATGTTTTATATTAGCAGTTTTAGTTTTATGAATTTTATGTGCTTTATTACAGATTTTTTTACTAGTTAATATTTATTATTTATTTATATAGATATTTATATTAATTTAATTTAATTTAATTTTGATTTGTTTTAATATTTTGAGTACTTAAATGTATTTCAGTTAGTTGCATTTTTTAGTTTAACATTTTTAAGCTGATGTTTTGCATGTGATTTTTGTTTTATTCTATTTCGGCTTTATTTCAGATAAAAACATGATATTTAAAAATTATATTTCAGTTTAAGTCTATGGTAATTTTTAGTACATAACAACTCTGTTATATATATATATATATATATATATATATATATATATATATATATATATATATATATATATATATATATTAACATAAATATATTAACATAAATTAGGCAGTGAATCTGATGCATCTGCATTAGTCATTTAAAGGTCAACCACAGTAATATACTGGCCTGTATGTCTCTAATATACTACTGTAGTAAAGGAAATGCTATGCTTTTTTATTCTATTTCATATACTACATTTTTATTTATTTATAAATGTGATTCACACAAAATGCTCTAATGGGAAGGAGCTAAATGGATCAGTGGGTTGATGCATAATTAATGTATGTGGAGCTGTACAACCTCATTAACATACGTTTGCCTTCACTGCAGTGCCTTCACCAGTCGAGCATCAGATTTGCCCAGCGGTTTGTGTTCTCATGAAACTTTCCTTCGATGAAGAGCACAGGCATGCAATGAATGAGCTTGGTAGGTTTTCCAAAATTATAAATGAAACTTCTGTTTGTTCTTGTAAGACATTGAAAAACCTAAACTGTAAATCTCATTGGCTGAATATATCAATGGTTTGTTTATGCAGGTGGTCTTCAGGCGATTGGGGAGCTCCTCCAGGTAGACTGTGAGATTTACGGTCTTACCAATGATCACTACAGTGTTACACTAAGACGATATGCTGGTATGGCTTTAACTAATCTGACCTTTGGAGATGTAGCCAACAAGGTTTGTTATTTCTCTTATCATTGTCTCTCATCATTGCCATGTAGTGTTTATTATTGCATTTAATTACTTTCTGGTTTTGCCCGCAGGCTACACTTTGCTCAATGAAAGGTTGCATGAGAGCCATGGTAGCTCAACTAAAGTCAGAGAGTGAGGACCTACAACAGGTATAATTGTTTGAAATTCATGTCATAATTTGAATATTTAAATAATTATTAAAAGCATACTATATGCATAGCCATGCATGCCACCAAAAGGAAACACATTCATCTTAAGTTATTGTACTAAGAATCTCTAAACTGCTTTAGGTTATTGCCAGTGTTCTGAGGAACCTCTCGTGGCGAGCTGATGTGAACAGTAAGAAGATCTTGCGAGAAGTTGGCAGTGTTAGAGCCCTGATGGAGTGTGCCTTAGAAGTTCAGAAGGTGAGGAGTCTCTGAAACTCTTGAATAATTTCTGCATGACTGCAAACAAACCGTTCAGTCACTAAGGAAATTGTCTTTTTATCTTACAGGAATCCACATTAAAGAGTGTCTTGAGCGCCCTTTGGAACTTATCAGCACATTGCACTGAAAACAAAGCTGATATCTGTACTGTTCCTGGAGCTTTGGCATTTTTAGTGAGCACTCTAACATACAGAAGCCAAACCAACACCCTTGCCATAATAGAAAGTGGTGGTGGCATCTTGAGAAACGTGTCAAGCCTAATTGCCACAAATGAAGAGCACAGGTAGAGTATGCTTTAATAAAGCTGCATACGCTCACAAATTTTGAATATGTCCACATAGCAGCAAATGTTTTCCTCTTTTTTTGTTTATTTCAGGCAAATATTAAGGGAAAACAGCTGTCTTCAGACTCTACTTCAGCACCTTAAATCACACAGTCTGACGATAGTGAGCAATGCCTGTGGGACGCTGTGGAACCTTTCTGCTCGGAATGCAAAAGATCAAGAGGCATTATGGGATATGGGTGCAGTCAGCATGCTGAAGAACCTCATTCACTCCAAGCACAAGATGATAGCTATGGGAAGTGCTGCTGCTTTGAGAAACCTCATGGCCAATCGGCCTGCCAAGTATAAGGATGCCAACATCATGTCTCCTGGATCCAGTCTACCGTCCCTGCATGTAAGAAAACAGAAAGCACTTATCGAAGAACTAGATGCACAGCACCTCTCTGAAACCTTCGATAACATTGACAACCTGAGCCCGAAAGCCTCCCATCGGCCCAAGCCAAGGCATAAGCATAACGTCTACGGCGATTATGATGGTGTCTGTCGATCAGATGGCTATAACCCCAATGGAGTTGGAGTTCGATCACCTTATATGAACACCCCAGTGCTCTCAAGCCCATCATCCCGAGAGAACAGAGGAAATGGAGAAAGCGTCCGAGCTGAGAGGGACCGAAGTCAAGATCGAGAGCGAAGGGGTTTCCATTCCGATGCGGAGGCTGCCAAGCGAATGGTGCAGATTCCCACGACTGCAGCTCAAATTGCGGTAGTTATGGAGGAAGTGCAGAGCATGCACTTAAGTATGGATGAGAGAACCGCAGGATCTACAACAGACCCTCATGTTGTGCAAGACGACATGATCCGACGCCAAACTGCTGTTCATGGTCACCAAAATATGTACAGCTACAGCAAAACTGACCCTTCGGGCAGACCGTGCCCAATGCCTAAAATGGAGTACAGAGCTTCTAATGACAGTCTGAATAGTGTCAACAGCACTGATGGCTATGGAAAGAGAGGTCAGATGAAGCCCTCAGTGGATTCCTATTCAGAAGATGATGAAGGCAAATGCTGTGTCTACAGAAAATATCCTGCGGATCTTGCCCATAAAATACACAATGCGAATCACATGGAAGATGACAATGGAGATCTGGATACACCTATTAACTACAGTTTGAAGTATTCTGATGAACAGCTCAACTCTGGTCGACAAAGCCCGAGCCAGAATGAAAGGTGGGCAAGACCTAAGCTCCTTGATGATGAAATGAAGCGGCCAGATCAGAAACCACCGAGATCACAAAGCCCAGGATACCCCATGTACACTGAAACCAGCAATGAAGGAGAAGATAAGCTAAAAAAGTACCAGCCCAGGTTTGTTCAACAGGACCTGCCTGGATTTAGGTCAAGGGGCTCAAATGAACAAATTGGGTCAAGTCATGGACTTAACAAAAAGATCTCTCAGACTATCTGCACTGTTGATGATTATGCCGACGACAAACCAACAAACTACAGTGAGCGTTATTCAGAAGAAGAGCAGCTGGATGAGCAAACTCCAAACTACAGTATGAAATACAGTGAGGATCATCATGTAGAACAGCCTATTGATTACAGTTTGAAGTACTCTGATGCTTCCTCCAAGAAGACCATGTTTAGTCATTCAAAGCCACCTTCCTCCCAAGGTTCTGCCAATGACCATTTAAGCCAAGCCAGTTCCTCCTCTGTGGCATCTTTAAAGAACCAGAGTAGGCAAAAGCAGCTCCATCCTTCGTCTGCTCAAAACAGAGCAGGACCAACAAGAGCAGTTCAGAAGAATCCAGCATGCAAGGCTCCCACGATAAATCAAGAAACATTACAGACATATTGTGTGGAGGACACGCCCATTTGTTTCTCACGTGGTAGCTCTTTATCATCATTGTCCTCCGAGGAAGATGAAATGGAGAGCTGCAAACGGAATGTCAACTCAGCCAATAACTATCCAACTTTACCTATATCAGAAAAAGAATCCACTAGTAACATTGCATCAGACCAGCGCACATCTGAGAGCCAAGGGTCAGGCCATTATGTTCGCATCAAGCCTCCACGACATCACTTGGGACATGGAGATGCTTCCAGGCATCACAAAACAGTGGAATTTTCATCAGGTGCCAAGTCACCATCCAAAAGTGGTGCCCAGACACCCAAAAGTCCCCCTGAACATTATTTACAAGAGACTCCACTCATGTTCAGCAGATGCACGTCTGTCAGCTCCCTTGACAGTTTTGAGAGTCATTCCATTGCAAGTTCTGTGCAGAGTGAGCCATGCAGTGGGATGGTAAGTGGGATTATCAGTCCGAGTGATCTGCCTGATAGCCCAGGACAAACAATGCCACCAAGTCGCAGCAAGACACCACCACCTCCACCACCGCGAACCACATCAGTGAAACAAAAAGTTACTGTGCCACCCCATTCTGAAAAACGTGATTTGGCTCCAAGACATGCAGTTGTAAGTGCTGCTGTACAGAAAGTGCAGGTTTTACCAGATAATGATACTCTATTACATTTTGCCACAGAAAGCACTCCAGATGGCTTCTCTTGTGCTTCGAGTCTTAGTGCACTAAGTTTAGATGAGCCCTTTATTCAGAAAGATGTTGAGCTGAAGATAATGCCCCCAGTTCATGAGGATGACCAGTCCAATGAAACAGAGCTTGAGAAAGAAGACATTCAAGAACCCAAGGTTCAAGAGAAACCACCGTCAACAACTGAACCTAGAAAAGACATCTTGGATGATTCTGATGATGATGATGACATAGAGATTCTAGAGGCTTGTATTAATTCAGCGATGCCAACAAAATCATCAAGAAAACCGAAAAAGCAATCAGACTCAAGCACCTCTAGAATACCCCCACCCGTGGCTCGTAAGCCAAGTCAGCTCCCGGTTTATAAATTGTTGCCACCCCAAAACCGTGGACAGCAGCAGAAGAATATTCCCCTCACACACTGTGAGGACATGCCCCGGGTGTACTGTGTGGAGGGAACACCCATTAACTTTTCCACAGCAACGTCTCTCAGTGACCTCACAATTGATTCACCCCCTAATGAGTTGGTGGGTATTGAAAGTTCAGCTCACCTTGCAGAAACATCTGGTCAAAGACGAGACACTCTACCAGAGGGGAAAAGTGCAGAGGCTAAAGATACAGGTTTATCACCTACCATGCAGTCTGCCCTGGCTGAGAATGAAGGGGACGATATTCTTGCAGAGTGTATCAATTCGGCAATGCCCAAAAGCAAAATACACAAGCCATTTAGAGTGCAGAAGATGCCTGAACAGGCCCAGCATCCATCTACCCACACTGGCAACCTAGTTCAGCAAGACTTGGAAAAGAAAAAGCCAACTTCTCCTGTAAAACCTATGCCACAAAGCAGTGAGTACAGAGCAAGGATGCTCAAACGGCCAGAGGCTCCTAATAGCTTGCCAGAAGCAGCATCATATCCAGATAAAAACAAAGAAACAGAAAAGCAAGAGCCCAAAATCGTGACAAGAGAGTTTGCTGATAAGCCTGCTAATCCCGAGGTGAGAACACGTCCTGGGTTTGCCTTTGATTCTCCGCATCATTATACACCAATTGAGGGCACACCTTATTGCTTCTCTCGCAATGATTCACTGAGTTCACTTGACTTTGAGGATGATGATCTTGACTTGTCTAAAGAAAAAGCTGAACTGCGAAAAGATAAAGAGCAAAGAAAAGTTCCCCCTTTGAAGTGCAGTGTAGAACAGCCAGTAAACACCAATAGAGTAGCAGCATTTCAGACAGCTCCAATAAAACCCCTTCAAAAACCAGGTTTTCCACAAGCACCCAAAGAAAATACAGCTGCAGTGTGCGATGAAAAGCAGAAGTTTTCCATTGAAGACACACCTGTATGTTTTTCAAGAAACTCATCCCTTAGCTCATTAAGTGACATTGACCAAGAAAACAACAACAAAGATTGCTCACACAAAGATGATGCAACTCAGATTGAAGTGCCCAGGCCACAAGCTTCTGGTTATGCACCAAAGGCCTTTCATGTTGAGGACACACCTGTTTGCTTCTCTAGAAATAGCTCCCTTAGCTCTCTCAGTATTGATTCTGAAGATGACCTTCTCCAAGAATGCATCAGTTCTGCGATGCCAAAGAAAAAGAAACAGCCACCAAGAAGTAAGACTGAAGAAACTGAAAAGAGCATATTGGCTGATGGTATTTTAGCAGAGGAACCAGATCTTATATTAGACCTCACAGACACACATAGCCCTGTTTCAGAGCAAGCCTTATCACCAGACTCTGAATCATTTGATTGGAAAGCCATTCAAGAGGGTGCCAATTCTATAGTTAGCAGTCTTCATCAGGCTGCAGCGAGTCTCTCAAGACAAGGTTCCTCTGATTCAGACTCTATTCTGTCTCTCAAATCAGGCATTTCCATTGGATCCCCCTTCCATCTTTCTTTAAATCAGGAGGACAATAAGCCTGCTACGAATAAAGGGCCAAGAATACTAAAACCTGGTGAGAAAAGCACTTTAGAGTCCAAAAAGAAAGAGGAAGAAACTAAGAGCCTGAAAGGAGGAAAGAAAGTATATAAAAGTCTAATAACAGGAAAGCCTCGACCCAGTCTTGAAAGCATGTCCTCTCAGCACAGACAAGCTCAAGCTCCTGTGATCTCCAGAGGGAGGACAATGATTCATGTACCTGGTGTGAGAAGCAGCTCTCCTAGCACCAGTCCAGTACCGAAAAAGCCCCCTCCACGTGGCCAAATGTCAAAACCACCATCCCAAGCACCTGGTCCTGGAAACTCTCCAAGAACCATGAAAATCCCAGCAAGTTCTGAACCTAGTCCTGCCAGGGATGCAGCATCTCAAGGAGGGTCAAGTAAAGGTTCCTCTCGATCTGGGTCTAGAGACTCCACACCTTCTAGACCAGTTCAGCAATCTCTAACAAGGCCCATGCAGTCACCTGGCCGTGCTTCAGTTTCACCTGGTAGGAGTGGTTTGAGCCCATCTAACAAATTATCTCAGCTGCCTCGCACTGCCTCCCCCAGTTCCGCTTCAACAAAATCTTCAGGATCTGGACGCATGACTTACACTTCTCCAGGGAGGCAACTGGGCCAGCAGACACCAACAAAGCAGAGTGGCTTGCATAGAAGTGCCAGTGGAATTCCTAGAAGTGAATCTGCCTCAAAAAGTCTAAGCCAGTGCGGAGCCTCAGGCCCTCCAAAGAAGGCAGAGTTGTCCAGAATGTCATCTACCAAATCAAGTGGGAGTGAGTCTGACCGGTCCGAGAAGCCTGGACTTGTTCGTCAGTCAACATTTATCAAAGAAGCTCCTAGTCCAACACTAAAAAGGAAATTAGAGGAGTCTGCATCTTTCGAGTCCCTGTCCCCTTCGTCTACAAGCCAGTCACAGACTCCAGTATCTAGTCCATCCTTAACGGATATGTCACTTAGTCTTCCCTGCCAGGGAAATGGTTGGAGAAAGTCTCCTCATGGTCAGAACACTGCAGAGAATGGTGATTCTAAGTCACTCCGAAGGCATGACATCTCCCGATCCCATTCAGAAAGCCCTTCCAGGCTCCCAATAAACAGGACGGGGACATGGAAAAGGGAGCACAGCAAACATTCATCATCTCTCCCAAGAGTAGGCACTTGGAAAAGAACCGGCAGCAGCTCTTCCATTCTTTCTGCTTCATCTGAGTCCAGTGAAAAGGGTAGAAGCGAGGATGAACGGCAACCTGCTAATCCACCTCAAAAATCAGGCAAAGAGGGGGGGCTGGAGCGCAAAGGAACATGGAGGAAAATGAAAGAGAGCGAAAGCTCATATGCACCTTCTATGACTTTAGACTTACCAGATCCAACTGGTGATGCTGCTCATTCATTGGGTGCTGCTATGTCCAAGAAAGAAGATGTCTGGGTGAGAATCGAAGACTGTCCCATAAACAATCCAAGGTCTAGTAAATCACCCACAGCAAACACACCTCCTGTTATCGACAGTCAGTCAAGCAAAGGGCTACCTTGTGACAGGGACTCAAGTGAACCAAACTCAAAACAGCCACTAGCAAGTGAGAATACAGCTATAGGCCACCTGGGTTCAGAAACAAATCTGAATTTACTCAGAAGTAGCGAGTCTCTTGATAAAAAAGTTGTCGATATTAAGCCTGCTCCAAGTAACCCAAACACTGGCACAGAGGTTCATGAATTCCCAGTTGCTGAACGCACACCGTTTAGTTCAACTAACTCCAGCAAACACAGCTCCCCTAGTGGTGCTGTGGCTGCTAGGGTAAGTCCTTTTAATTACACACCAAGCCCCAGAAAGAGTAGTGCCGACAGCACAACTCCAAGACCATCCCAGATCCCAACACCTATTACAAGCAATGCAAAAAAAAGAGACACTAAAGGAGACACGACTGAAAGTGGGTCTTACATTGTCACTTCTGTCTAAGTTTGGACTTGCTCATAAACCTTTATGGCGAAAGCCAGAAAACACTTATTACAGACTCTGGCCTTGTTTATAATTTGCTTTATTGTGTTTTTCTGGAGAAACCTCTGTGGAGGCCACTTTCTTAGAACTTATTGTTGTTTCAGCATCTATTAAGAAACGTATTCTTGCTGGTTGATTGCTGTTTAAGCTAATGTTGGTTTCAAATCCAGAGAAGCAGCAGTAGGGAGGGCGGAGATATTTGACAATTTGTACTGTACAGATTTATGTATATATTTAATTTAACCACACATCAGATACCTGTATTTACCTTGACTTGATAAGAATATTGACTAATGGTGGACTATTTGGGATGCTGTTCAAGTTCTGGTGGAATTCAATACTAATGCAGTTTTTTTTTAACTGTTAACCTGTATTAATTAAAATGTTAAACTCATTCTTACTGTTGCATATTGTATGTTACATAATGAATTTTCTCCTTGCATGAACCGATTCAGTGGTATAGTATTTCCTATAAAGATAAACATTTCTGTGGACATATGACCTGTACTGATAGCTGTAGTGTAACATATTACACTTTTGTGTGTGTTCTTTCGAAAAAGCAAGGAATAATCCTCAAAACTGATGAATGATGTTTGACGGTTGACATAGATTATATATATATATAAAAACATAGTTCCATTGCTCTGCTGTTGTGTATAGTTGTTGCCAGATGAGGCAGGTGTCTTTTCAATGAAACAATAGACTTGGAAGGACTGAAGTAATGTTTGATAATTAAATTATTCCTGTAGGTTTTGGTGTTGGTACCTTTTTAAAAGATAATTTGCTTCCCCTTTTATTTAGTACTTAAGCACATAATTCAATTCGACTGTTTTGCCAAAACCATGGTGTAAATAATCACATTTTATTTCAAAAGTGGTCAAATCAATGTTGACAAAATATTTCCAATAAAAAAATATAAAATTTACTCATTGTATTTTTTTTTTTTTGGCAGTATGACCTGATTGTTTATTATAGACCTCTTATGAAATGTATGCATCTGTTAATCTGGAAAAAGACAACTGTTTTAAGCAACAACAAAAAAAAAGTTATCCCAATTGTGATCCCACAATTTTGTGGGCTTCTTTTTTTTTCAGGAAGAAGATAACAAACGAAAGAATTTTAAAATCCTTGGTCATTTAATGTGTACCAATTACTCATCCAATTTAGTAAGGTAAATATTTAAATTCCTTCATGATTCACATGCAGCCAGCTCTTAGGAATGCAGTACTAGCCAAAAGTCCAGACTGTTATCGCCCAATTTTTTTGTAAATACACGTAGACACATTAAGATGCCACTGCCATATATAGTGCATGGAGTAAACAGTTCATTCGAGGGCTGTTTGGTGGTTGCAGCCTTTTTCACAGAAACGATAAGCAGTCAAACAAGCACTGGTCATGTTACTTCTGCATCAAGTTGTGGATATGGTCTCACCGAATGTGAGAGATTAAATGATCAAAAGTTTTCCCAGAACTCCTTCTGTTTGCTTCAAGAACAGCATTCTAGACTCAATACTGAAATTATAGTTTGCTCAAAAGGAAATTTACTTTGAGCAAACACCCTTTGTAGTGGTTTCATCAAATCAGCAGGACTTCCTCCCATTTCCTGTGGTTTTGCCTTAAAGTGGCAAGAGGGGCAAGTTTCGCCTGTTTGTACAGAGCAGTTGGTGAGGTGAGTACTAGACATTTATATTGGATCTGTGAAACTCAAGTGCGATTCAAACTATGTGGACATTTACTTTAGTAATTGCTTAATAGATACAGTACATTTAAATATTGAAAATTTGATTTAATTTTTTTATTTAAAGGACCGACAGAGCACTATGGACAGCAGCAACTCGAGCAAAATGAACCAGACCATTTCGGATGATTACATCAATGAACCCTCAAGTGGACATAATTGTCTGTGGTGTTTTAATGACATTGAGACAGCCCCTGTGTCTTCAGAAGTAAAAGAGTCCATAAGGATACTTTCTCTGGTCATCTACTGCCTGACGTTCCTCCTCGGAGTTCCCGGAAACATGTTTGTTGTGTACATCGCTGGATTGAAGATGAAGAGGACGGTTAATACAATATGGTTTCTCAATCTAGCGACTGCAGACCTCCTGTGCTGCCTTTCTATACCCTTCAGTGTGGCGCAGATTGTCCTTGACCATCACTGGCCGTATGGGTTAGTCATGTGCAAGATTCTCCCCTTCATTATAGTCATCACCATGTTTACCAGCGTTTTCACCTTGAACTTGATTAGTCTGGATCGGTTTGTTCAGGTGATCACGCCGGTTTGGGCTCAAAATCATCGTAATTTGTTGATTGCGCGACTGTCCTGTGTCGCGGCCTGGGTCTTGGCTTTGTTGCTCAGCTTTCCTTTTATGTTATCAAGGCAAATTTTCATTAATGAGGAGTTTAACATCACACTTTGCACTTTTCATGCTGATGATGAAGGTGATTCAAACCGTGCAACATCTGGAAGGTTAACCATCATCAGATTTGTGTTTGGTTTTTTGGTTCCTCTCATATGCATCACAACATGTTACGGATTCATCGCACACAAGTTAGGCAGGAGTCATTTTCACTCTGGACGAGCGTTTCGCATCATGTTTGCTGTAATCGTGGCCTTTTTTCTGTGCTGGTTGCCATATCACATAGTAGATTTGATAGTCATGTACGGAGAGAAATCCAGTTCCTCTGTGGCTTCCGTAGTGGATTCTCTGGCCGTTTCTTTGGCGTATGTCAACAGCTGTCTGAACCCCATTCTGTATGTTTTCATGGGGCAGGATTTCAAAAGTAAGTTTAAACTTTCTCGTGTTTTTGAAAGAGTTTTCTCTGAGGAGGGGATACAAGCGTCATGATCTACACAGTCACAACACACACACTCAGTGTAGAGAAGATATCAGCTCATTTATACAGAGTTCAGGTCATTTTTCTATGCCAAACCTTTCTATGTACTTTAAAACAAGACTTGTTCCACTTGCCCCCCCCCCCTTTTTTTTTTTTTTTGCATTATCATCAGAGTAATTTTCTAGACCAAATACTCCTGTGAACTATCTTGACATCAATATTTATTTGAAACTGAAACTTAAAATATGCAAAACAGCTTACTTTAGCACTGTTAGGAAGTGTCCGTTATGGTTTCTTTTTTGTCAGGAAATTAGGAAATTCATGAAGTGCATCTAAAATGATCTGTTCAAAAACTTCTGCAATAAAACATACAGATGATATTACGTACATACGTTTTATGTTACAATAAGTTACAATAAGTCATTGCTTTACATTCAGTAATGCTCCATTTTTGTTTGAATTAGCAGGGTTTTTGTGAACTAGTTCGTGACAAAGCGATTTCTCGTGTACAAAAAGGTCGAAAGCAGTTTGTAATTCTGATGCTATTTTTAGGCAGATGCTGTAAGCTTTGAGGAAGTCAATGTTGTGTCTTTTGATGGGATGAAGTCTACAGGCTGAACGCTCAATGTAATTAATAATACATGTACATAAATACACTCTCTTGAATACAATAGACTACATACTGCTAAGAATAGTTACTAATGCTGTACTGTTACTGTGTGTGATGTCGTTTCAGATTTTCATATTTTACTGATGACATTGTCTTCGATCATTTTATAGTTTCGCAATAACATTGTTTTCACTTTACTGTTGTTTATGATCATTAAAAATTCAAAATGGCACTTCATTTTTGACAAAAAATTTTAGTATTATATTTGATCTTTATGGAACACATGATTTTGATTTTGATTTTGTGGTGTCATTCTTTAGACAAATATTTAACCAGGCCAAACTCTAGGCCATAATTGATCGTTGTCTCTGTCAAATGTTTAATTATCCTATACAGCCTTTCAAATGTCTCTCACATCACTCCACGCTTTTTCTTCTCACAAAATAAAACAAATTAAACCCAAATCATATTTTATGTCATTTAATTTTGTTAGTTTAGTTGCATTACCTTTTGGTGAAATTGACTTTGTCTCTCAGTTCTTAAAATAAAATGCCTACTTTACTTTAATGTCTGTTGTATTAATAGTAGTTTCCTTTTATAATCAGGTAAGTGAAGTAGGCTACAAATTGAGCTTAAATGATCCTTATGAAAGATAACCACGGTTAAACATGGTTTTGTAGTAAAACCATGGTTATTTTTCGTAAGGGCAGTACAGGTTTTCTGAATAAAAATAAGTTTATTCAAGTGTACTATTATTAGTATACTTCTTTCAAACTAAAAATATGAAAGTATGCTTTTAGATTATGTTTTATGTACTTCTCAGAAATATACTTGACATTTAAGTATACTTGACTTACAGAAAGTCCAAATATATTTGAGCTATACTCCTAGAATCTGTGTTTTCATTGTTATACAGTAGAGGGCGCTACTACAACTTCTGCACAGAATTTCCAAAAAAAACACAAGTGAAGAAGAAAAAAAGAAACACCAGATACTAACACATGTAATCTAACACCATCATTTGACATGAAACAGCATCAAAATTGTAACAATATGGAATAAAATGACAGATGAAGAGGTAATAATTAGTCAAGCTATGGGGTGTTGATCGACTGCATCTAATTTTGATTATCATTCTGAATCCAATTCATAGACTTTTTTCAGCTTTTTGTTCAAAATGTTATTTCTTTATTTTTTATGAAACACATTAAAGTGTTTAAAAAAATAATAATTCATGAAGCTAGAATAAAATGTTTTTGTTCACAAGCAGATTTCTCTGTTCTTTCTTTGGATGTTTTGTATTTTCAGATATTCATGTACCAAAATATATACACATTAAAACCTAAATAGGGACATAGTAGTATGCTTAACACATTCTGAATAAAAGATTCTAAAATCTAATCAAGAATACAATTTCTCATAAAAAAAGAAAGGATAAAAATGTACTGACCCCAAACTATTGAACTGTAGTGAATATTGTTAGAAAATATTGAAGACACTGAAGACTGGAGGAAAAATGCTGAAAATACAGCTGCACATCACATGAATAAATTACACCTTCATGTATATTAAAATAGAAAAATGTTAATAATATTTCACAATATTAAATGTTTTCCAGTGTTTTTGATCAAATAAATGCTGTCTTGATGAGTAAAATAAATTCCTGTAAAAAAACATTAAAAATCATTCTGATCCCAAACTCTCACCGGTAGTGTGTGTATTGTGTATGTGTGTGTTTATATATATATATATATATATATATATATATATATATATATATATATATATATATATATATACTGTATATAAGCCCACTAACACTAGGCAAGGAAAGTTTATATATATTTCATACACAATGGTAATTTAAAGTGCTTTACATAAAAGAAAGTAAAATAATCATAAAGAAAAATTATAACAAAAGTAAAACAAGCAATTTTAAAACTTTTATAATAATTTAAAATTTATTTAAAAACAGTTACAAAATTATGTTACATTAAAAAAAACAGTGAAAATATAGTGCAATCAGTTCGGACATTGCACAGTGCTCATTCAATAAATGCACAGCTAAACAGATGAGTTTTAAGTCTAGATGTAAATGTGACTAGTGTTTTACATCTGATCTCTTCTGGAAGCTGATTCCAACTGCGAGCGGCATAGAAACTAAAAGCAGATTCCCCTTGTTTTGTGTGAACCTCTGTATTTCTAACTGCATTACTTCGGACATTACTATGTCTCGTAACTTTGAACGCTCCTCTGTGCAGTGCAGATCTGAATCAACCGATGGCGCGAACACGCTCCGAAGACCCGATCTGAAATCAACCAAGTCGCGAACATGCTCCGAGGTGCCGATCTGAATCAACCGAGTCGCGAACATGCTCCGAAGTGCCGATCTGAATCAACCGAGTCGCGAACATGCTCCGAAGTGCCGATCTGAATCAACCGAGTCGCGAACATGCTCCGAAGTGCCGATCTGAATCAACCGAGGGCGCGAACTTGCTCCAAAGTGCCGATCTGAATCAACCGAGTCGTGAACATGCTCCGAAGTGCCGATCTGAATCAACCGAGGGCGCGAACATGCTCCGAAGTGCCGATCTGAATCAACCGAGGGCGCGAACATGCTCCGAAGTCCCGATCTGAAATCAACAGAGTCGCGAAGATGCTCAGAAGTGCCGATATGAAATCAACCGAGTCCAGAACAGGCTCCGAAGTGCCGATCTGAATCAACAGAGTCGCGAACAGGCTCCGAAGTGCCGAATCAACCGAGTCTCGAACATGCTCCGAAGTGCCGATCTGCAATTAACCGAGTCGCGATCAGGCTCCGAAGTCCAGATCTGAAAACTTCGACCAAAGAATGTAAAAAATAACTCTATTTCTCTAATAACTCTACAACTCTATGAAAGACTCAGATCACGTATCTAAAAATAAATCGCTATAGTAAAAGAGAAATAATAAGAGGAGTGAAGTTTCCTACTGTTCTGCTGTGTTTGGTCCTCACTCGTGTCTGACGCTCGGCGGCGCGTCTCCACCCATCACACGCGAGTTTACAGCGCTAATTAATCATCTTTGTTAATTATTATACATTTACTTCATTGTCAGCTTCAGGTACTTCATTTATTATTGTTCAATGAACTGTTTGAAACAAAATGTTGTATTTCAGTAATAATTCAAAATTATCAAAATAAAATTCATAAAAATAATGGTTTATATTTTAATATCCTTTAAAATATAATTTATTTCTGTGATGTGCAGCTGTATTTTCAGCATCATTCCAACAGTCTTCAGTGTCACATGATCTTTAGAAATCATGAGAATATGATGATTTATTATTAGAACTATTAATAGTTGTGCTACCCAATATTATTTTGGAATCTGCGATACTTTTTTAAGGATTCTTCGATGTATATATATTTTTTTAAAGAACATTATTTATTCAAAATATAAATCTCTTCTAAAAATATTAATCTCTGATATCACTTCTTATCAATTTAACACATCCTGAATAAAAGATTCTAAAATCTAATAAAGAATACAATTTCTTTAAAAAAAAGAAAGGATAAAAATTTACTGACCCCAAACCATTGAACTGTAGTGAATATTGTTAGAAAATATTTATATTTTAAATAAATGCTCTTCTTTTTAACTTTTTATTCATCAAAGAATCCTGAAAAAAGTATCACAGGTTCCAAAATAATATTTATCGGCAAAACTGTTGATAATTCTAATAATAAATCATCATATTATTTGATTTCTGTAGATCATTTGACAATGAAGACTGGAGGAAAGATGCTGAAAATACAGCTGCACATCACTTGAATAAATTTCACCTTCATGTATATTAAAATGTTAATAATATTTCACAATATTATGTTTTCCAGTATTTTTGATCAAATAAATGCTGTCTTGATGAGTAAAATAAATTCCTGTAAAAAAACATTAAAAATCATTCTGATCCCAAACTCTGACCGGTAGTGTGTGTATGTGTGTGTGTTTATATATATATATATATATATATATATATATATAAGCCCACTATCACACTAGGCAAGGAAAGTTTAGTTATATTTCATACACGATGGTAATTCAAAGTGCTTTACATAAAATAAAGTAAAATAATCATAAAGAAAAATTATAACAAAAATAAAACAAGCAATTTTAAAACTTTTATAATGATTAAAAAATGTACTTAATTAAAATGAGTTTAAAAACACTTACAAAATTATTTTACATAAAAAAATCAGTGAAAATATAGTGCAATCAGTTCGGACATTGCACAGTGCTCATTCAATAAATGCACAGCCAAACAGAAGAGTTTTAAGTCTAGATTTAAATGTGACTAGTGTTTT
This sequence comes from Carassius auratus, assembly GCF_003368295.1. Taxonomy (NCBI): domain Eukaryota; kingdom Metazoa; phylum Chordata; class Actinopteri; order Cypriniformes; family Cyprinidae; genus Carassius; species Carassius auratus. The sequence goes on from NC_039252.1 coordinate 16,920,918, forward strand.
ACATCTGATCTCTTCTGGAAGCTGATTCCAACTGCGAGCGGCATAGAAACTAAAAGCAGATTCCCCTTGTTTTGTGTGAACCCTTGGTATTTCTAACTGCATTACTTGAGGATGTGCTAGAAGAAAAATGTTAATAATATTTCACAATATTACTTGTTTTCCAGTATTTTTGATCAAATAAATGCTGTCTTGATGAGTAAAATAAATTCCTGTAAAAAAACATTAAAAATCATTCTGATCCCAAACTCTGACCAGTAGTGTGTGTATGTGTGTGTTATATATAAGCCCACTAACACAATAGGCAAGGCAAGTTTATTTATATTTCATACACAATGGTAATTCAAAGTGCTTTACATAAAAGAAAGTAAAATAATCATAAAGAAAAATTATAACAAAAATAAAACGAGCAATTTCAAAACTTCTATAATGATTAAAACATTTACTTAAATAAAAGGAATTTGCTCCGAAGTGCCGATCTGAATCAACCGAGTCGCGAACAGGCTCCGAAGTGGCGATCTGAATTAACCGAGTCGCGAACATGCTCCGAAGTGGCGATCTGAATCAACCTAGTCGCCAACAGGCTCCGAAGTGCCGAATCAACCGAGTCGCGAACATGCTCCGAAGTGCCGATCTGAATCAACCGAGGGCGCGAACTTGCTCCAAAGTGCCGATCTGAATCAACCGAGTCGTGAACATGCTCCGAAGTGCCGATCTGAATCAACCGAGGGCGCGAACATGCTCCGAAGTGCCGATCTGAATCAACCGAGGGCGCGAACATGCTCCGAAGTCCCGATCTGAAATCAACAGAGTCGCGAAGATGCTCAGAAGTGCCGATATGAAATCAACCGAGTCCTGAACAGGCTCCGAAGTGCCGATCTGAATCAACAGAGTCGCGAACAGGCTCCGAAGTGCCGAATCAACCGAGTCTCGAACATGCTCCGAAGTGCCGATCTGCAATTAACCGAGTCGCGATCAGGCTCCGAAGTCCAGATCTGAAAACTTCGACCAAAGAATGTAAAAAATAACTCTATTTCTCTAATAACTCTACAACTCTATGAAAGACTCAGATCACGTATCTAAAAATAAATCGCTATAGTAAAAGAGAAATAATAAGAGGAGTGAAGTTTCCTACTGTTCTGCTGTGTTTGGTCCTCACTCGTGTCTGACGCTCGGCGGCGCGTCTCCACCCATCACACGCGAGTTTACAGCGCTAATTAATCATCTTTGTTAATTATTATACATTTACTTCATTGTCAGCTTCAGGTACTTCATTTATTATTGTTCAATGAACTGTTTGAAACAAAATGTTGTATTTCAGTAATAATTCAAAATTATCAAAATAAAATTCATAAAAATAATGGTTTATATTTTAATATCCTTTAAAATATAATTTATTTCTGTGATGTGCAGCTGTATTTTCAGCATCATTCCAACAGTCTTCAGTGTCACATGATCTTTAGAAATCATGAGAATATGATGATTTATTATTAGACTAATAGTTGTGCTACCCAATATTATTTTGGAATCTGCGATACTTTTTTAAGGATTCTTCGATGTATATATATTTTTTTAAAGAACATTATTTATTCAAAATATAAATCTCTTCTAAAAATATTAATCTCTGATATCACTTCTTATCAATTTAACACATCCTGAATAAAAGATTCTAAAATCTAATAAAGAATACAATTTCTTTAAAAAAAAGAAAGGATAAAAATTTACTGACCCCAAACTATTGAACTGTAGTGAATATTGTTAGAAAATATTTATATTTTAAATAAATGCTCTTCTTTTTAACTTTTTATTCATCAAAGAATCCTGAAAAAAGTATCACAGGTTCCAAAATAATATTTATCGGCAAAACTGTTGATAATTCTAATAATAAATCATCATATTATTTGATTTCTGTAGATCATTTGACAATGAAGACTGGAGGAAAGATGCTGAAAATACAGCTGCACATCACTTGAATAAATTTCACCTTCATGTATATTAAAATGTTAATAATATTTCACAATATTATGTTTTCCAGTATTTTTGATCAAATAAATGCTGTCTTGATGAGTAAAATAAATTCCTGTAAAAAAACATTAAAAATCATTCTGATCCCAAACTCTGACCGGTAGTGTGTGTGTGTGTGTTTATATATATATATATATATATATATATATATATATATATATATATATATATATATAAGCCCACTAACACACTAGGCAAGGAAAGTTTAGTTATATTTCATACACGATGGTAATTCAAAGTGCTTTACATAAAATAAAGTAAAATAATCATAAAGAAAAATTATAACAAAAATAAAACAAGCAATTTTAAAACTTTTATAATGATTAAAAAATGTACTTAATTAAAATGAGTTTAAAAACACTTACAAAATTATTTTACATAAAAAAATCAGTGAAAATATAGTGCAATCAGTTCGGACATTGCACAGTGCTCATTCAATAAATGCACAGCCAAACAGAAGAGTTTTAAGTCTAGATTTAAATGTGACTAGTGTTTTACATCTGATCTCTTCTGGAAGCTGATTCCAACTGCGAGCGGCATAGAAACTAAAAGCAGATTCCCCTTGTTTTGTGTGAACCCTTGGTATTTCTAACTGCATTACTTGAGGATGTGCTACCCTTACGAAAATTAACCATGGTTTTACTACAAATAAAACCAAAAAACCATGGTTACTGTAGTTAAACCATGGTAACCACAAATTAACCATGGTTTTGCTATATTAACCATAGTTTTACCATGGTATTTGTAGTAAATCTGTGGTTTTACAAATGGCAGTCAATACGCCATAAAACCATGGGTTACTACAGTTTTACTATAATAAAACCATGGTTATTTTTCGTAAGGGTAATCGCCTTCCTGATATTGATGATCTTCTCAGATAAGAAGGATGCAAACTCATTGCATTTGCTGTCGGAGATCATTTCACTGGGAATCTGTCTTCAGTCTATGTCTCGTAACTTTGAATGCTCCTCTGTGAATTGCAGATCTGAATCAACCGAGGGCGCGAACATGCTATGAAGTGCCGATCTTAATCAACCGAGAGCGCGAACATGCTCCGAAGTGCCGATCTTAATCAACCGAGAGCGCGAACATGCTCCGAAGTGCCGATCTGAATCAACCGAGTCGCGAACATGCTCCGAAGTCCCGATCTGAATCAACCGAGTCGTGAACATGCTCCGAAGTGCCGATCTGAATCAACCGAGTCGTGAACATGCTCCGAAGTGCCGATCTGAATTAACCGAGGGCGCGAACATGCTCCGAAGTGCCGATCTGAACACCCGAATCAACCGAGTCGCAAACAGGCTCCGAAGTGCCGAATCAACCGAGTCACGAACAGGCTCCGAAGTGGCGAATCAACCGAGTTGCGATCAGGCTCCGAAGTCCCGATCTGAAAACTTCGACCAAAGAATGTAAAAAATAACTCTATATCTCTAATAACTCTATAACTCTATGAAAGACTCAGATCACGTATCTAAAAATAAATCGACAGTAAAAGAGAAATAATAAGAGGAGTGAAGTTTCCTACTGTTCTGCTGTGTTTGGTCCTCACTCGCGTCTGACGCTCGGCGGCGCGTCTCCGCCCCTCACACGCCGTTTACAGCGCTAATTAATCATCTTTATTAATTATTATACATTTACTTCATTGTCAGCTTCAGGTACTTCATTTATTATTGTTCAATGAACTGTTTGAAACAAAATGTTGTATTTCAGTAATAATTCAAAATTATCAAAATAAAATTCATAAAATAATGGTTTATATTTTAATATCCTTTAAAATATAATTTATTTCTGTGATGTGCAGCTGTATTTTCAGCATCATTCCTCCAGTCTTCAGTGTCACATGATCTTTAGAAATCCTGAAAATATGATTATTTATTATTAGAACTGTTAATAGTTTGGCTACCAAATATTATTTTGGAATCTGCGATACTTTTTTAAGGATTCTTCGATGTATATATATTTTTTTAAAGAACATTATTTATTCAAAATATAAATCTCTTCTAACAATATTAATCTTTGATATCACTTCTTATCAATTTAACACATCCTGAATAAAAGATTCTAAAATCTAATAAAGAATACAATTTCTTATAAAAAAAGAAAGGATAAAAATGTACTGACCCCAAACTATTGAACTGTAGTGAATATTGTTAGATAATATTTATATTTTAAATAAATGCTCTTCTTTTTAACTTTTTATTCATCAAAGAATCCTGAAAAAAGTATCACAGGTTCCAAAATAATATTTATCAGCAAAACTGTTGATAATTCTAATAATAAATCATCATATTATTTGATTTCTGAAGATCATGTGACAATGAAGACTGGAGGAAAGATGCTGAAAATACAGCTGCACATCACATGAATCAATTACACCTTCATGTATATTAAAATAGAAAAATGTTAATAATATTTCACAATATTACATGTTTTCCAGTATTTTTGATCAATTAAATGCTGTCTTGATGAGTAAAATAAATTCCTGTAAAAAAACATAAAAAATCATTCTGATCCCAAACTCTGACCGGTAGTGTGTGTGTGTGTGTGTGTGTTTATATATATATATATATATATATATATATATATATATATATATATATATATATATATATATATATATATATATATAAGCCCACTAACACACTAGGCAAGGAAAGTTTATTTATATTTCATACACAATGGTAATTCAAAGTGCTTTACATAAAAGAAGGTAAAATAATCATAAAGAAAAATTATAACAAAACTAAAACAAGCAATTTTAAAACTTTTATAATGATTAAAACATTTACTTAATTTAAATTAATTTAAAAACAGTTACAAAATTATTTTACATTAAAAAAAAAATATAGTGCAATCAGTTCGGACATTGCACAGTGCTCATTCAATAAATGCGCAGCTAAACAGATGAGTTTTAAGTCTAGATGTAAATGTGACTAGTGTTTTACATCTGATCTCTTCTGGAAGCTGATTCCAACTGCGAGCGGCATAGAAACTAAAAGCAGATTCCCCTTGTTTTGTGTGAACCCTTGGTATTTCTAACTGCATTACTTGAGGATGTGCTAATCGCCTTCCTGATATTGATGATCTTCTCAGAAAAGAAGGATGCAAACTCATTGCATTTGCTGTCGGAGAGCATTTCACTGGGAATCTGTCTTCAGTCTATGTCTCGTAACTTTGAACGCTCCTCTGTGCAGTGCAGATCTCAATCAACCGAGGAAGCGAACATGCTCCGAAGTGCCGATCTGAAATCAACCGAGTCGCGAACATGCTCCGAAGTGCCCATCTGAAATCAACCGAGTCGCGAACATGCTCCGAAGTGCCGGTCTGAATCAACCGAGGGCGCGAACATGCTCCGAAGTGCCGAATCAACCGAGTCACAAACATGCTCCGAAGTGGCGATCTTAATCAACCGAGTCGCGAACATGCTCCGAAGTGCCGATCTGAATCAACCGAGTCGCGAACATGCTCCGAAGTGCCCATCTGAAATCAACCGAGTCGCGAACATGCTCCGAAGTGCCGGTCTGAAATCAACCGAGTCACGAACATGCTCCGAAGTGCCCATCTGAAATCAACCGAGGGCGCGAACATGCTCCGAAGTGCCCATCTGAAATCAACCGAGTCACGAACAGGCTCCGAAGTGCCGATCTGAAAACTTCGACCAAAGAATGTAAAAAATAACTCTATTTCTCTAATAACTCTACAACTCTATGAAAGACTCAGATCACGTATCTAAAAATAAATCGCTATAGACAGTAAAAGAGAAATAATAAGAGGAGTGAAGTTTCCTACTGTTCTGCTGTGTTTGGTCCTCACTCGCGTCTGACGCTCCGCGGCGCGTCTCCGCCCCTCACACGCGCGTTTACAGCGCTAATTAATCATCTTTGTTAATTATTATACATTTACTTCATTGTCAGCTTCAGGTACTTCATTTATTATTGTTCAATGAACTGTTTGAAACAAAAAAGGTTGTATAGTAGCATGGAAATCCAGACCAAAATCTGAAGGATCTATATGACAATGAACGATTTAGACTTGGGTTTTTATCTAAAAGAGGAACAGAATACGATTCCATATAAGGTTAGTATAGCTTAGTTCAGCACTTGGACAGCGACTCAAGTAGCACCCCAGCCAACATGTCCATGCCCCACATGGGATTTATCTGGGCTATGTGGGTGTCAACTGGGCATGGGCTCAGAGTGGGCACTTTGATGGGCTGAATGTGGGCCCCAGCTTGGATACAGGTATGGGACCCAGTTAGGCTGCACATTATTGTTAATTTGTGGGTCCCAAATGGGCCACATTTGGGCTATATTAGGATATATTTATAGTTACATTTAAGTTTTTTTTTTTATTTTTTTTTTAGTTTATTTATTTATATACAGTTATGGGTAGCTACACAATCCTAACAATTAAATTTATTTAATTGTATGTATTTCATGTTTTATATAATTTAGAGTTATATCATAATGTAACCAATATAAGATTATTTATTTTATGAATAATGCTATTTTATTTTATTTATAACTATCTCAAAGGGGTTTTCTTATAATCTAAAAGCACTTGTGTTATGCGGTCATTGAGTCATGCGATGATTGGCGTGGTTGTCTTCCCGCCCCTTCTCATTCAAAAAATAAAATAAAATAAATAAAATAAAACGGTTGCTACTCTCCACTTCAACACGGTCAGCGTCTGCGTGTCAATGGACAAACTCTCTAAACTGTCAATGTAAGATAATTATATTTCACTTTATATTAGCCGAATTACTGCTGCTGCTATATAATTGGATGTACTTTTTTCTCTTTTTTTATATTTGAAAATACAGTAATGGCAGAGTCACTAATGAAACTTAACGAAGCCAGTCGGATTGAACTGTCGTAGCTGAAGGGTTAACGTTAACGTTGTATAAAAAATTAAAAGGTTGGCAGTTTACTTAGCAAATGTAGGATGTTTTATTTGTAAATTCATTGGGCAGAGGCTTTTGAAACAAGTTTCAATGCTTTTGAATGTTTCTGCGTGTAATGCAAACGCCCTTAAGCGTTTTCACTTCCATAAAAACGCTTTTAATGTGAGCATACAGCGCACACAGCTACGTCTGCTTCATAATAGATTAAAATGCTATCTTTATGGGAAAACGTGTCGGATGTGCCAGTGGAAAATAAATGGTGTAAATATAAAAGTTTGAAGAGTTAATGTGCTTAATTAGGGAACACATATCAGCTGTGTCTCATTTAGAAGGATGCGATACTCAGGGGGTCATCTCAAAACATTTCCCGCCTGCCTCACGATGGTCAGCTGGTCAGCATGCGGGACTGCAGGAGGGAAATGCTGGTCATCATGGCTTAATTGATAAAACAAACGAGACGACTCCAGGTGTTTTAAAGACACTTACTTTATTTGGTCACCGAACGGGCCTTGATAGAGATTTAATCTCCGTCGTGTTGCCAGAACCAGATATTATGATCATTTTGGAGAGCATAAAATGTATAGGTTACAGAATGAAATATGCCAACTCTGGTCACGAAGAATGCTATGCTATTTCATTCAGATTGGTAGTAAACCTTTTACAAAAATCCTGATAAAAACATACCTGAGAGCAAATTCTTATCCATATAGCAATGCTTTTTAATGAACGTTATTACAGTAAAAACATTTTTGCATGAATAATAAATTTATCCACACCTAACATGTAGTAAAGTATCAACAAATTGGGATAAACTAAAATAATGTCTGATTTATTAATGTCCATCCCTCCAAAACAGACAGCACAGAGAGTGTAATGAGTTGCACTTTAGGTGTTAGTAATTTTTAGGTGTTAACAAACATCTCCTCGTGCGATAGCATGGCACCATGACAGATTTATTGTGAAGATGAAAACCCACAAGAGTGTGGTAAGTTAACTTTAACTTTATACCTTTTATTCTGATGATGTTTGCTAGATATAAAGTTACATTATTTTTATAAAAATATAGTGTGAGTGAACTCTGTCAAGCTGTGCTAACTGTCCTTTTCCTCCCGCAGCGCAGCTGTCAGACCAGAGAGAGACTCGTCGAATAGTCCTTTTACTGCTCACTTTCCCAGTAAACTAGTATTTTCCTCCCACAGTGGCACCAGCAGACCAATAGGGAGACTCGTAAAGACCTAAAAGTGGTACGAGTACATTAGGTACAGGTAGGTGAACTTTAAAACACTTGGAGTCATCTCATTTGTTTTATCAGTTAAGCCGTGCTAACTATCATTTCCCTCCCGCAGTGGAGCTGACTGACCGGCTGACCATCGAGAAGCAGACGAGAAGAGTCGTGCCATAAAGAAGACCACTTTATATGTTTCGAGATAATATCTGTTCTCTCAATATTTTTGTATAGTCTTACTAATTAAGTACATGAACTCTTCAAACTTTTATTTTTATATTTACACTATTTATTTTCCACTGGAAAAATGTGTTATCTATGATTTTACTTGTAGGCTATATGTATGTTCATTGATGAAATATGGTTAATATTCTGGTAATTCTGTGTTGTTAAAGTTCAGCTCTGAAAAATAAAAGATGAATCATGAATAAAGCTGTTGGTGTGAAGCAATAACTTGTTACTGAATATAGAACAAAATAATAAAATAATAGTACTTTTAAAATTACATTTCTAAACTGAATAGTGTCACTTTTAACTTGTTCATATTACCTTTAGTAGTATAACTTGGGCAAAAATATGAAGTACTGGCACAACTTAATTATAACCACGCATGCTTTTTAATGCTTTTGTAAAGGTTTTAGTAGTATTTTAAAATAATTGGCTTTTCTGTTTTTCTTTCTTTACTCTTTTTTTAGGTATGAAGCTGAGAAGTCTGCACAGGCCCAGGAATAATACCATTTCATCCTATTCTGTTCAAGTATTTTTGTATTAACACTTTCCTGTTCTTTGTGTTGCAGAGCAGTAAATGTGGAGATGGTACAGGAGCACGATTACAACAGCCGTCCAGTCCCAGGTGAGTGTAATGTGTTAACTAAAACAATAACTTATATTAAAAGCTTATCGGCAACTATAGACATTAATCAAATATAGTATGTTTTATTTGTATTGTTAGATGTAACGTTATATACATTTAATGTAGCACGTGGTAGCAGTTATGCTAACAGTCTAGCAGGTTAGTGAAGCGGTGTTTTTATACTTTTGCCATCATCCTTTTATTCTGCTCTCTTTCTGGCTTAAGTCACACAAAATTAACAGACATTTAAAGTTATCAATAAAATCCACAACAATGTAGGAAATATGAGCAGTTGAACAAACATCTGTTGTACAAGCAGAATTCAAATTATTTTATAATGGTTTGTAGTTTATTTAACTTTGAATTGATGTTCTAAGTAACTGGTATATTATTGCATAAATTTGATAGTAACTTTCCAAATTAATGAGTTGTTTTTATTAAAGTGTTATGTTTAACACAAAATAATTAGGTGCTTTGTTAATTAAGTGCTCTTGCTGAGGCATGGGAAAAATAAAGGAGCTGGAAAAACACCTGCTAGTGACATCAGCATCATCTACACACCTGCTAGTGACATCAGCATCATCTACACACCTGCTAGTGACATCAGCATCATCTACTCACCTGTTAGTGACATCAGCATCATCTACACACCTGTTAGTGACATCAGCATCATCTACTCACCTGCTAGTGACATCAGCATCATCTACTCACCTGTTAGTGACATCAGCATCATCTACACACCTGTTAGTGACATCAGCATCATCTACTCACCTGCTAGTGACATCAACATCATCTACACACCTGTTAGTGACATCAGCATCATCTACTCACCTGCTAGTGACATCAGCATCACCTACACACCTGTTAGTGACATCAGCATCATCTACACACCTGTTAGTGACATCAGCATCACCTACTCCCCTGTTAGTGACATCAGCATCATCTACACACCTGCTAGTGACATCAGCATCATCTACACACCTGCTAGTAACTTGTCTGATTTGTGATAAGCAATTTTTCTATCTTCTAGTAAGTTTAAGCTTTTGTTACGTTCTCAGCCGTGGTTTTAAGCAACATTATACATATAATCTTTCACATACTTCTCAGTGTGCTTTTTTTTTTTTTTTTTTTTTGCTAAATTGAATGCTTAGATTGTAGGGAAAAAATTTAAGTCAGACATTTTTTATAAAAATATAACTCTTTCACATCAGAAATCACCAACCCCTCCTGACATATCTTTCCAGTTTGGGGTAGATAACAATTTCTGGAGGATCATATGACGCTAAAAACTGAAGTAATGATGCTGAAAAATCAGCTTTGATCATAGCAATCAACTGACCCTTCACAAAAAACCCAACCTCCTTAAAAACTGTAGCTATGTCTGACACGCCATGCTGCTCTCACAGTACACACCTTGTTCTCCCACAGCGAATAATACATCGTGGACCAAAGAGGAAACTGACAACACACAGACAGAAGAAGACAGAGAAGGTCACTTCTGGTATGAAACAAGTGTTCAGCTTTTAAATTTGGCCCCTTTTTTTTTCAGAAATTCAAACAATAAATATTGTTTTGTGCTGTTTTAATGTGTTACAGATCACTGTAGTGCCTCAGTTCAAGCAGCACACACATGAACCAATTGATTCATATTTAACTGAAGCACACAATAAAAGATGTCACACGTCTTTATACAACATTTTTCAAGTTTAAGTCCACCGAAGTTAATCTACTCTCCTGTCTACCATATTTTCTGCACCATAAGGTGCACTGGATTATAAAGCACAGTCTCAAAACTGAGTTTAGTTGAACTTTAATCTACTAATACACTCACATTATTTTTTTTATCAATCTTCTCCCACAGATCCATCAAAGTCCTCATCTTCTGTGTCTGAATTGAACAGCTGGGCAACAGCTTTTGAACAGGTTTCTTCATCTAACATGCCGGGTTCCCTCTCATCATGGTTGATCGCTGCCAGCGTACGTAGTGTACGTAATACGTCCCTGTGTCCGACAGTCAGGTAAACAGAGCGCTTACCAAAGTCGCACAACAAAATTTTTACAGATTTTGGAACTCAGTGTACACATAAGGCGCACCGGATTATCAGGTGCACGCCCGATTTTTGGGAAAATGAAAGGCTCTTAGATGCACATTATAGTGTGGAAAATATAGTAATTTGTATGTCAAGCAAGATGGCAGTATTGGCGTTATGATAGGTCAGATCACCTGTCAGTCAAGCTCACTGTGAACATTAAATTACATTTTAACATGTATTCACAAAGAAAACATCTCATGTTTCACTTCTGTTAAATGTGATGAAATAATCTTTTGTGTGAAATATGAACAGCTATGCCAATCTTTCTCCTTTTGTTTTCCTGTTTCTCCAGCCTCGCGTGTGGAGACTTCAGAAGATGCCAGACCTCACAAAGATTTCAGATGATGGAAACTATAGATGAACATGCAAAGCTGCTAAATAATCCTTATATTGTAATCATTGTCCTAAAAGGTAAGTTTGCAGGCTGATTTAAGGTGTGCTCCTACATTTTCTGCTTGTACTCCTATGTATTTATGATACAAATGTAAATGACTGTAAATGAACATAAAAAGCTGTTGCATGCCTTTCTCATAAGTGCTCGCCTGTTAGCAATGCTATTTTATTTAAGAATGTTATTACTGAGATCATTAAAAAAGTAATTGTGACGAGTGGGGTGGTGCAGAGAGCCTTGGGAACGGAGCGAGGCCGGTGGAGTGATTGGGAAATGAGTAGGGATGGGGATCGAAAACCGGTTCCAAATTTCCAAGAACCGGGTATTGGATAAGAAGTGTGCATTTCGATTCTGCTTAACGATTCCAGGGTTCGAATTCCAATTTGATTAAAAACGATTAAGTGCAGGAATGGAAATAATTAGCGCCCTGTTTGTGTGGAGCACATGAAGCGTAAGTGCGTGCACAGAGAGCAGCGGTCGGTTCCTGGTTTGTGTCCGTTCTTGGGCTGTTTCTTGTATATCCACTGTTGTTCAGAGTCGAAACTGACTTCTTTCATATTTGTCGACCAATATACAGAAAAATACATCAGTATATCATAATAAACACAACCGTTTTCGTCTTATGTGAATGTGAACAGATGAAAAAGAAAACACACATGTACAGTGTTTTTGCTTAAAGAGACAACAGCCTAATAATCGTGTTGCCTGTCATTAATGTTAATCAAAGAACAAGAGAAAACCATTCACTGATCTTGACTGAATATATTTAATAACTTTAATTGATTAATCTTTATTTTATTTATAAAAAGAAAACTATGCAGTGTTTTTAAACTTTTAATTACAGTTTCTGTACCTAAAATGTTGTTTAGTTGTATTTATTTATGATATTGCTTATTGATTTGTTTGTTCCTATCTTATTACTGACTGTTTACTTGTCTTTAACACTTTAATATTTGAAATTTATATTAATCTAGTTGTTTTTGCTATGGTATTTTTTTAAAGCACAGGCAAAATTCCTCTTGCAGTGTTTTGTAGGCTGCTGATTTTTCCTCATGTTATTCAGCTGCAACAGAATGTAAAAAGACACAATACATGTTTGACATCTAAATGTTTGACTTATTTTTTTTTTTATATTGGAATTTTCTATCTATATTTTGTGTTTGTGTGTGACAGTTGTCTGCGAGGGGCTGGCGCGATGTTTTGTCTTTATTTTATTATTAAAGCTTTGTTTGATTGTCCGCCGGTTCCCACCTCCTCCATCCTGAGATTGTGAAGTTTTTATGCCGTTACAGTAATATTGTGACTTTATTAAACAATCCTCTATGAAAATACAGTTTCACAGTGTTATCAATGTACTTTCAGGGAGGAACTTGTCAGCAAATCTACTTCACAGCACATCAGTGAAAGCAGTTAACAGTTACAGACGGGTGTTGGATCAGGGTCAGATCTGAATTCTGCAGGTAGGTAGATCTCCAGGAACAGGATTATACAGCCCTGTTATATTGGTAATGTATGATGGATTTTGTTTTTATTGCAGGTTTCCTGGGATGACCGTTGGCCTGGACAGATGCACAGTACACCACACTGACTTCTTTGCATGGACAGCTGACTACTACTATTATGTTCTGTGAAGGTACTATTATAGCAAACCTGAGCACCTGTGACAGTGGAAATGTTGTAATGAATAGTCACACATGCATATTTATAAACTGAAAGTCACAGATACATTTTTTTAGTACTAACAATGTATGTTTTTTTGTACTAATTCTCTCCAGCAAACACAACAGTTATACCATTTCATATTTTGAGGTGCACAAACCCTATTTTACAAATAAGAGAAAAGTATAGACCCTTTGCACGTGACGTCACCCTCTACTCACGCGAATTGTGAACGCCATGACGGACGGCAATAGAGCTTTGCTGTAGGACGGACCGCAAGCCAAACGAGTACGAATTCGTGTTCGTTCGTGTAATAAAATGTTTTTTTGTTTTTTTTACTTGTAAGCACAGTGCAGTGATAATGGTCAAACTGTGTATTTACAATGTTAAAGTGGCTGACAACAATAAATATTCTTATTAGGAATAAAACTGCATCGTTTTTTAACTGTGCAGAGCAGTAACGTTAGCTGAATAGTTAGGCCTACTACGCTACTGTAATTTTAATATTGGTCATTGTGGTGGTACTTGGACAGCCAAATATTTTCTGAGGTGGTACTTGGTATAAAACGTTATAGATCAACTGCATTAGAAAGTTGCATTGGCACACCCAGTGAACAACGGTAACTTAAGTGGGTAGCCACGAACAACCAGGTCCTTTAAAAACAGGTTACGTTAAGTTACAAAGAACTGGTAAGCATCCAGACTTTTAAAAAGCTTTGACCTCATCACCAGTGTATGGGGATAACCCGTTTACCACATAGTGGTACAGATTGTGTGGAATGAAGTCGGGTAGACTCGGCGATTTAATGAGGTCCGTGAAAACAGAGGAAAAAGGTAAGGATCGGTATCCAATCCCACGATCTCCAAGTTCTCCAAATACCGTTCTTTGTGAGCACCTACCAGATGCCCTACCTTGACCGATAACGGCACGACAGCTTGTTCAATAGAAGAAGCCATGAAGTTTAGTGTTATTTTATTTTAAACTGATTGAAACTTCCCGCTCGTCCACTACTATTTAGCTTGTGCTTCCGGTGATTCTGCCGTCCGTCATGGCGTCGTCACGTGGTCGTAGTCACGTGTTTGCAAAAGGGTCTATACAAGTGCTCAGATTAGCCCCTTTCACACTGAGATTATAGATAATACACGGGTAATGTGTCCTGGCAATTATTCCCGGATAATTAGATTTTGGTTCATTCACACTGCCAGTGATTTTCCGGAATTCACAGACCATAAAGATCCAGTAAAGACACATGACATTACGATGTGTTTTGTTTCTCTTAAGCTGGTGAACGATGTCAGCTTCAGAACGGATAATGAGGAACTAACTGATCTCTGTGTTACTACAGTTTGTGAGAGAGAAAGAAACAAATACAAGCTTGCAACTCCAAAAACATTTTCTTGATGATTTATTGAAATATTCTCTACAAATACAAATTCCAATGTCACAAGTGCTAAATTTTGTTATAATAAGGTACAAAGTGTCTCTATTGTACAGTAGATGTACTGTATGCAAATATAACAGGGACATTAACATTAACTTTGTCTAATTGTGGCCTAAATGATAAAACCTGACCTGATTAGGTCACATCCCTGATATTACAAACAACTCAAGTTTTGATTGCAAATGAAAATTCTACTATGTACTTCTGTCTTCTTTATAAATAATCATCTCACATATATGTCTTTTATTTTGTGGAACACAAAAGCAAAGAGTGACAGCCTCAGTCACCATTATTTTTTTATATGTGTTATATATATATATATATATATATATATATATATATATATATATATATATATATATATATATATATATATAAATATAAATATATAATATTTTTAGAAAAGCAATGATAGTGAACTGTGACTGAGGCTGTCAGTTTTTTTAAGGTTCTGTCTTGCATCTTTTGTGACCCACTGAAAGTAAGTCAAACAC
This sequence comes from Carassius auratus, assembly GCF_003368295.1. Lineage (NCBI taxonomy): Eukaryota > Metazoa > Chordata > Actinopteri > Cypriniformes > Cyprinidae > Carassius > Carassius auratus. Next base: position 16,936,000 of record NC_039252.1, read on the forward strand.
ATTTGGTCATATTTTTTTTTTTTTTTTAATTCAATGAATAAAGCTTTTAATTTGTCACTTGACACAATTTATATTAGCCTATAGTATACTTTATACCTATTTGTGTGTAAAAGCATTTTCTTGACTTATAAGGTTTGTGCTCTACACATGTATTTGTAACTGTGTATAAACTGTATTGTATAAATAATAAAGCAATTGTGTCTGAATGTGATGTGTTTAATAAAGTTTTACTTATACAGGATAATTTATTTAGTAGTAATTATGTGAGATTTTTAAAACAATCAGAAAATGTTAATAGTAAAGTAGATTTACCCAAATGAAATCAAGGTCGTTTCAACCTTAGGTAAGCAAACCAATTAGATTTGAACTGGCTCTGAAGCCCCGATCAAATGATTCGCAAAACGTGCTTCGGAGTCCCGATCTGAATCAAATGTTTTGAACTCGCTCCGAAGCCCCGATCAAATGATTCGCGAAACGTGCTTCGGAGTCCCGATCTGAATCAAATGTTTTGAACTCACTCCGAAGCCCCGATCAAATGATTCGCGAAACGTGCTTTGGAGTCCCGATCTGAATCAAATGTTTTGAACTCCCTCCAAAGCCCCGATCAAATGATTCGCGAAACGCGTCGGAGTCCCGATCTGAATCAAATTTTTTGCGAACTCGCTCCGAAGCCCCGATCAAATGATTCGCGAAATGCGATTCGGAGTCCCGATCTGAATCAAATGTTTTTCGAACTCGCTCCGAAGCCCCGATCAAATGATCCGCAAAACGTGCTTCGGAGTCCCGATCTGAATAAAATGTTTTGGATCCGCCTTCAAGTCGCCAAACCCGTGTGACCCTTAAATTCCTTTTGGTGCTGCCCAGAATCAGCTCCGCAGGTGGCGCCGTCAAACAGCGGATCCTGAGCGGCGTGCATCAGTCGAAAATTTCTCTGCTGGTACAAGGTTCCGCTGAACCCTCTTTTCAGTAAGTATATTGCTACATTCACAGAATTGTTTTTTAAATAATCTTGTATATTAATGATAGTAAGGCGTTGTTTGATATTAGGACAACTTTAACTTTCACCAGTGGATAATGGTTTAGCGCTAGCTTCTAGCTAGCTGTGCATTATTAAGTTTGCATTTTTGTAATTTTTTGTCTCGTGTTTGTGTGTATCTGCCTCCTTATAATAAAAAAAGCTTCAGCATTTTAATGATTGAGTTAGTTCAGACAATATGCCGCCTGTTTGAATGTCAAAAAGTGTGGGCTTATCTGCTAATGTTTTTTTTTTCTTTATCTGCTTATGTTAGCTACCGTCGCTAGATCGCTAACACGTGACCAACTGAACAGAACGCAAAGAATTATGGGTATGTTTGGCCAGTTAACATGGTGTGCATAGCAGGCTAGTGTTCTGGCATGAACATAATGAAAAATTTGCGTGAAAAACAGAATATAATCCTACAAAATGCAGCAGGCTAAAGAAAACAGCGGGCTAAAGAAAACATTGTCGGACCATACTAGTACTCGACCGCGACAGCGATGATCATGTAAACGATGATCGAAATTATTATTATTATTATTATTTTTTGATTGGTTATGGCAGCACGTTGGGCGGCGCCCTGATCTCTGATTGGTTAGCTTTCCGATTGATGCCACAAAAGATGTAAGAAGACAGATAATCATGGCCTCAAAGTCACATAGTGATGGCTGGCTTCCCTTTGAGAAGAACAATGAAAATACAGTTCAGAGTAAGCTGTGCAGCGCCAAGCTGTCACACAAATCTACAACAAATACAATGCGCTATCATCTAAAATGTGTACATAAAATATTTGGCTATAACAGAGCGGCAACTCAGACGAGCACTGAATCACTTGCCGTCAGACTTAAATGCAACGCAGGCAGAACCGAGAAGACGACAAAGCTATTCGCTGAAATGGTGGTGAAAGATTTGCTGCCCATTAGTTTCAGGGACAGAGAAGGTTTACTTGTCCAGTGGTGCCTGGCTGTTCCTGCAACATTTGTTCCAGCGGAGCGAATTTATTCCGCTAAATGTGAACAGGCTGCGCACTCGGCTCTCATCTGAGCACGTAGACCGACTTTTCTTTTTGAATAGACATTTTGAATGTTTCACCGGTCGTGGTAAATATAATATCCATTTTTAAAAATAATATTATTATTTCAGTTTTGAGTTTTAGCCATAGTTAAAATATCTAGGCTATTTGCTCTCTCTTTTATACCTTATAATAGTTGTTTGGTTAAACTTGGTGAACTTTTTTCTTTATCTTTTAAAAACTATGTTTCACCGCTGGATCAAAATATTCTGCTAAGGTTATACTGGAAGACAATGTTTTGTTAAAAAATGCAGTTGAATAAAGTAGCAAAAAAAAATATATATATATCTTTGTGGGTTAATTTTTAAATCACAGACAAATAATGAAATGGTCTTTATAAAATAAAAATGCACTGGATATATTTGTAGCCTAATTACATTAAACATATTCATAGAGATAACGAAATCAAAATTATTTGTTTGTCATAGTTTTTTTCTATATTTTAAATCTTATTCAATTATTTAGCAATAATCAGTGATTTCCATGCTGTTAAATAATATTTTTGTTGATCAGAATGTGTAAATTGAATACAAAATATTAATTAAATATTAGAATACATAAAAAAATAACGATACTGACACTAATCTTAATTTATTGTACTTTCGTGTTTGTAAAGCGCAATCCGAGTTACACTTTCGATCAAGTTCACATCTGCATCGGCGAATTTTATTCAGATAAAAGTTGCAAGAGTTATTCTACATCTGATTAATTAACATGAACAATTATGCTGAAATTCGTTTCATGCTCACATAAGCAATGCCCGATAATGATATTGCTCTTAAATGTTTTATTTTTCTATTATTATTGTTATTATTGATGTTATAATAATGTAGCCAAGCTATTTTTCCCGTCATATTTGTGGGCATAATGCAATTCATATGGCTTCGAAAACGCGCAGGTGGTTCATGGAAAATAAAACTTAACTTAAAAATAAAACGTAATTACACCTATTACACTTAATAGCGTAGATGAAAATATAGCACAAATCTGCCATACATTTATAATGAGAACTTTATAGGAATCTATAGTAAAATCCGTCTTTGCCCATCTTTCAGCGCGCTGTCATGAAAACGCATGAGCTGGAGCTCGCGCGCTCTCTCTCTCTCTCTCAGTCTAACGCATAAATTATCATCCTTTTGTGCTGATACAAGTTGTAATGTTACGTCTGATATGTATCTCAGTTATCTGATTTATCATAGGATGTGTCATAGAATTAGCTTCCATTTATTAGTACACTCTTCACCTCAGACAGATATTTCTTGCTCCTTTATTAATAAGTGAGTGAGTGAGTGAAGTGACATTCAGCCAAGTATGGTGACCCATACTCAGAGTTTGTGCTCTGCATTTAACCCGTCCGAAATGCACACACACAGAGCAGTGAACACACACACACACACACACACACACACACACACACACACACACACACACACACACACACACACACACACACACACACACACACACACACACACACACACACACACTGTGAGCACACACCCGGAGCAGTGGGCATCATTTATGCTGCGGCGCCTGGGGAGCAGTTGGGGGTTCGATGCCTTGCTCAAGGGCACCTAAGTCGTGGTATTGAAGGTGGAGAGAGAACTGCACATGCACTCCCCCCACCCACAATTCCGTCGGGCCCGAGACTAGAACTCACAACCCTTCGATTGGGAGTCCAACCCTCTAACCATTAGGCCACGACTAACATTGCTTGATCATAATCATAATCTAACCTGTCCTCATCATGTGTTCATGTTTTCATAGACCGATTTACATGTCAGATTTTAATTTTAATTTTACATTTTTTTCATTTTCATAACAATCTTCAGATTTCTTCATTATATACATTATGACCATGCCCCGCCCAATAGAGATCACTAAGACTTGACCAACTGGGCGGCAACGTCATCAGAACGCAAAGAACTATGGGTATGTTTGGCCAGTTAACATGGTCTGGCATACCAGGCTAGTGTTCTGGCATGAAAATAATGAAAAATTTGCGTGAAAAACAGAATATAATCCCACAAAATGCAGCGGGCTAAAGAAAACATTGTCGGACCATACCGCCTAAAACTGAATCCTAATGCAAAGATGAGATATGATGTGAAAATAAAGAGAATCAAAGGACTCGATCCATACGAGCAGAGCGACTGGTCAAGGTAACACACTCCAGCCCAAAAGAAGGGCATGTGAAAAAGCTGTGTTGTGGTGCTTTTGCAGACAGCCTGAAGAGCTTGATGACATGTTTGCTTGCGATAATCAGAACTGTCCTATACAGTGGTTCCGTTTAGACTGCGTGGGACTCAGCAGCACCAGCCAGAGAAGAGTCATGTGTCTGTGACTTATCACCCACAACCTACCTCATACATTTTCAGTTTCTCAACATTTCTCTGGACTCTTTATAAATGTAAATGTTTTAATCTAAACGTATTTACATGTTAAATATGTAAAGAAACTGAAATTAAGTTGGTTGTTAGTACTGTAATAAATGTGGGGGAGTATTCATTTTGATTGGCTTTGATCTTGCCTACGTGAACTTTACACAGCGCATTCTTTCATATTGATGGAAGGAGAGACTGATTGGACTCACCTGGAGTAGAGGTAATTTAAGAGACAATGTGAAGATGAAAGGGGGCGATGGCAGGAGTTTTGGCTTTTGCGTTCGAGGGAAAAACGGGGGACGCTTTTTGGGTTGCTCGAGACCATTAGGGTTTGTCCGGCAACGAAGATAGCGAGTTAGATCGTATTTGTTGGGTTTAGTAAGATAGTGGGGGGATTTTAGGAACGCAAGCTTTTTGGTTAATGGATGCTTCTGAGAAACAGCGCTGTTGGAAAAGGATGTATCAGTATTACTTACGCTGTGAATCTTAAACGAGTCTGTGCTGCGTTTAAAGAACTTACCAGTACCTTTATTGGACTCTAAAATAATTTGTGCTGTGCGACGAGGATTCCTCAGGCCTTGTGATTCATAAGAAGACCTGCTGTACAGAGGGGACTTGTCAGCACTATCGTCGTTAGATTTTCACTGTCGTGACTGCTTGAACTGGGATAAAATACAGGAGTGTACGTGCTGTTTTTGAGGACGCCGACTTGGCAGGGCTGATCCCTTTCCGTAGACCCCAGGGTGGGGTCTTGATTCCAGGAAACGGGGAAGTGTTTTATACTTTAATTTTTTTGTTGTATGTATGTGTGAGAATGTATGTTGTAGTTGTGAGTTTTTAAATGTTCTACGAACAACTCTGTGCTTACCGAGCTGGGGGAAGCGCTGAATTTTCACTGTGTAATATGATTAGTGTTTGATCACGAATTGATTGTGCTGTGTGACCACTAGAGTGCAGTGCAGTGCCGTGTTGGAGTGTCACTGGTGTATTGCCGTTTGCTCTAGCAAAGACGTACAGAGTTAATGTTTGTTGAATTTAATATGTTTATTTAAATCGTGTTTCTTTTCTAATAATTAATAAATATTTGTTACCTGTGAAGAACTGGTGGTATGACATACCTGTGGTCCTCCATATAGGTCTGGTAAACCCCCCCCCCTCTCATAAATAAAGAAAAAAAAGGAGCGGTTTATTACAGTACTATTTAAGTTATGTAATTGGGTTAGCAACCAAAGAACACTTATTTCGCACAATTCTTCCTTAATACAGATAAAGGAGGCAGAATTTCATTCAATCTTTGTGTATTTTATTTACAGACATGGCTAAAATAAAATACATGTGAGAAGAGCCATTACAAAATCTTTTGGAAAACAAAAAAAAAAAAACATTTATATATTAGATGTGAGCATGGTGTATAATTCTAACATGACGCCTTCACAACAATACTTGGACACATATTGGTCAAAGCACAGCACACAACCACAATTTTATCCAGCAAAGTCTTCATCTCAGTCTCATGACCGGTGTTCCGTTGATTTGTCCTACCTCGTCAGATTTTCCTACGGTAGCGCAAAATTTTAGCTATATCTATCGATATATCCTACCTCATCGAAAAATACTAATGCCTACTACTGCTTCGCTCCTGTGACTATACGTAAAGTAACAGGGTGTCCGCAGGTTTTTAAAAAGTATTAAAAAGTGATAAATCAAAATAGTCAAATTTAAGACCATTAAAAGTGTTAAATGTGGTCTCAGAGGCATTATTTTTTTCCAAATTAGGTATTATTTTTTCAGACTATCAGGTGTCCTATTCTGATTGAAATTCTATCTGCGTTCGCGTCAGTTCGTTTAAATATGGGCTTTAGCATATCTGGGCAGATAATCAAAGATCTTTCGTCTCCGTCTCAACGTATGTTTGATGCTGACGTCATATTCAGTGGTCGTTCGGCATCATCTAAGAACACTGCGCGCTCAACAGAAGTGGCTGGCTTCCGTTTTATTTTAGACTTGCTTCAAGGCATATCTTCAAAGACTGGAAAACCATCGTCGTCTTCATGGGCAAATGCAAGTTTTCTAATAGATTTACTGATAGCGCTGTTTCTCACACATGCAAAGAGAGAGAGAGCGAGAGTCCGTATGTTTGATGCTGACGTCATATTCAGTGGTCGTTCAGCATCATCTCAGAACACTGCGCGCTCAACAGAAGTGGCTGGCTTCCGTTTTATTTTAGACTTGCTTCAAGGCATATCTTCAAAGACTGGACAACCATCGTCGTCTTCATGGGCAAATGCAAGTTTTCTAATAGATTTACTGATAGCGCTGTTTCTCACACATGCAAAGAGAGAGAGAGAGCGAGAGTCTTACCACGCTGAATCGACACGCTATATGTAAACTATTCTTTGTTGTCTTCTCCTGTCAAAATAACGGGGTTCATTTAGAATTATTCATATTCATTTTCGAACAAGCAGAAGACATACCGGTTTCTCTGGTAGTGGGTGGAGCTAATGTGCAAATGGCAATTTCATTGGCTGGCGCTGATTTAGTACCGTCCCTGTTTTGATTTCAGCAAATCAGTTTGACCGAACGCTGACAACGTGATTAATATTCATGAACCCAGCAGCTCATCAATTCATAGTGCATTGTATATACATTAGTATGATAGTAGAATTAGTAGTAGTATTATCTTTTAATAATAATTAATTTGATCTATTACTATTTTGTTACAGAAACCCTCAATGACCAAAAATATCTTAAGCATCACCACCAGTCTTAAGTTCAGTTAAAATGACAAATATGCATTCATTACGCCTAAAAGTAAATTTTTACATAAGGGCATTGTGCTAGAAATATTACTATTATTTAGTAAAATGTATGTGATACTGCTACTACTGTTGAAAAAAATTAAAAAACGTTATTTTTTGAAGAAATAAATCACAGTATTTCTTCCATGTTTTAATTTTAATAGCAAATCCCCTTTATTTACCAAAAATAAAATGTTTAAATTTCATAAATTAAAAGACAAATTAAATTTGGGTGAAACTTGTTTACTGTTTTTCATAATTATATAACTTGTAGAAAAACTTTAAACACAATAAGTATAAAGAATGGCATTGGTTTTATTTTTAGTGTAAAAAGTAAAAAGTAAAAATTTTTTTAATTAGCATATTTTTGTGTTTTGCTTTGGTACCGAAATTGGTACAGAGAACCGTGGATTTTCATGGCTATCGGTACCGAATATTGAAATTTTGGTACCGTGACAACACTAACAGGAAGCCTTATTGTTCGGTGTGTAAAAAAAACATCAATGTCAACTGGATGGGAGCTAACGCACTTCGGTCGCATATAAAATCCACTAAACATAAAAATGGAATGCGTGCTCGGAGAGAGCAGTTAATTCTACCAATCTCAGCTGTCTGCGCGGCTGCACCTCCACCACCACTGCCGCAAATTCGTGGCGCAGTTTTTGAATCCGCAACAGTTTATAGAATCCGCAACAGTTCATAGAAGATGCCCGTTTGTAATGCATCAACTTTCAATTAATGCCAGCCAGTGTGCTGGAACTATACATTCTCTCCATTGCAAATTTTATGTAGTTTTTTTTATTTTATTTACTAAGTTTTATTTACGAAGTTATTTACTCTAAATCTATTCTTTTTTGTATGTTATATATGTCAAAATCTGTGTAAATAATAGAAAGGTCGCTGATTAACACTTGCAATTCAGTGTCGTGATGGTTTAAAAAAAATTTCTGAAGGTAATAAAAAAGGTAATAAAAAAGGTAGTAAATTTAACTTAAGGATTGCTGTATATACCCTGAGTAACTTTGTCGAAGATTCTTATTAGGCAATGGTATAGGCTATTTAGAGTGCCAAGAGCATCATCAGATTGTCCTACCACTATAAAATAAACACGTAGGATGATTTTACAGCGCAAAATACCTCATTAACCACCATTTTTTTCAACCACTTACCAATCGTTTGTTGGACTACTGGAGTCCATGCTTTGTCTGCTACTACTAGGGATGTCAACGATTAATCGATGATCGATTAATTGTCGATAAGAGATGCAATCGATTAAGGCTATCGATGGTCGGTTAACCGATTCAATGTTGGGCTGCGTGCGGCTCATGCGCACTCAACACGTGCGAGCGGCTGTGAGTGACGGTGACGATATATAAAAGCATCATTCATTCACGAATTAAGCTTTTAATGTGATTTAAACTTTAAAGTACATTAAAATAGAAACAACATAAAAGTTCTTCAACATTAAATGCAATAGAAATGTAGTTACTAATCATTTCATCAGATAACTGTTTTATATCGTGCGCTTTGCAGGGCTGCGGGACACAGTGACAGGACAGGTAGTCTATTCATTCCTACAACTTGTTAATTCATTCCTACGAATTATTAATGTGGCAATTGTCCATGTTTCATTAATTTTGTTCCATAAATAACCCATGATTTAAGTGAAATAAGGGAACAAATTAATAAATCGAACGAATTCTTAATTCATGAAATCTTTAATTTCCCTTCCCATGTTTACCACAGTAAGAGATGCGAAAACAGTTATTAAAAGCGAAAGATAATAAAATAAACCTGGGAAATTAGAGGGTTAGACTATGAAGATTTAGGAAAAGAAACGATGCCTAAATATACTGAATTTGTGGAAATTCGTGACCAACCGGCAAACCAGAACAAAGCCGCGTAAATGAAGACTATGGGGTCCAAAAGCATGGTCGCGATCTAACATTTTCCAGTTAACCTATTATTCCTCTAATAAACAAAGCTTTTATACCACACTTGTCATAATCAGATCTTATCATTTCTAAATAAATAATTGCTGGATTCAAAACAGCGATTAATAGGCGCTGTGACCGACACATTCCTGGAGCATTCACTGCTGTCACTAAACGGTGACGCCGAGCATCGTTCACAAGTTTCTGCATGGACCTGACTAGGGCACAGGTTCTAAGCCCTGGGACAAAATGGGATGCTTTAAGGAAAATGTATAGCCTACTAAGTAATAGGCCCAAAATAAAAATAACAATTTGTTTTCATGTTTTTTTTTTTTTTTTTTAGGCTATGCGAAATATATCCGACTTAAATAGGCTAATTAAGATTAACGGATTTAAAACAGAAGTGTGGGCGCTCCATAAGTTCACAAAAAAAAAAAAAAAAGGATGACAACGCATTCTGTTTGTTTGCTTTATTTTACAAGAGCACAAATCTTCTGTTTTTATTGTGAGTGTGCACAAATCAAAGTAAACACTTTTGCGGAAAAAAAATATATTTTTTTTAATGTCTCAGCTGTTTCGATCGCGCTGGAGCCTGCTGCACACGTATATTCTAGCGATTCAAACTTACATCGCAGTCTGTTCACTATCAAAATAAAATAGTCAACTAAACATTAAAAGGTTACACTGGTCAGTTTAAATAGACCGTAGTATACCGGTCCACTCTGCTGTTATGCCAAGGACGTTTTTGCTCATATGAAGAGGATCATCTTTTCCGTCTATATGCGAATGCGTGTTAAGTACAAGCCTAGTTTACATTATAAATAATAGTTTAACATTCAAATACATTGCGAATATGGAAACATTTCGATTTGTGCCGAAAGACATGAGCAATAACCTCCAAAATAAATCTAGCCAAATCCGCGCTCGCTCATCCTCGACTGCACGCATGCACTGTCACGATCTAATGCGCTGTATGCCGGATTTTTAAAAATCTGACATTTTCTAGGACAGAATCCAGCAGGATCAAATTAATGTGAGCAACTGTGTTTTGGTGCAGCAGCGCCGATGTAGTTCACTTAATGTGCAGCGCAGTCACACGCGCTCCACATTTCGGATAATTTTATACAATAATGTCAGTTGAAAACATTGCAATTGTGCTTTAAAATACAACAACGAGCACCACAAAACCATTTAAAGAGGTGCGTTCAGCGTTCTCCGTGCGGGATTGGAAACTGTCAACAAACTAAAATTACCTCAAAAGTATGGCGCGCTCTCTTCATTTTATCAAATTATCATAATCGCATCTATTCATTTTATAATCCTGCTACTAGCATTTTATTCAGATTAAAACCTCTTTAATTCAAGTGAGAAAGCGTTTTGTGTGTGTGTGTGGCTTTTGCACATCCTGTCATACCGCTGACTGCGTGCCTGCAATAGACGCATTTTGCAGTATTATGGTTAACGATTAATCGATTAATTGATCGTTAATTTAAACGACGATCCATCATGGAAATAATCGAAATTTGACATCCCTAGCTACTACCAACCTACTTACCTGCCTGCTGCCTGCCTTGCTCTGCTTACCTGCCCTGTTTATCTATCGGCTGGAATCCCGTCTCTTCCACCTCAAAAAAAGTACAATTTAAGTTTCTCTGTGTTGGATAGCTTGTCAAAGAAGCTAAGCAATACGTCCCAGCTAAGAGTGGTCCGCCAATACAGTAGATGATGCTGATGTCACTAGCAGGTGTGTAGATGATGCTGATGTCACTAGCAGGTGAGTATATGATGCTGATGTCACTAGCAGGTGTGTAGATGATGCTGATGTCACTGGCAGGTGTGTAGATGATGCTGATGCCACTACCAGGTGAGGAGGAGCATGATGTCACTAGCAGGTGTGTAGATGATGCTGATGACACTAGCAGGTGAGTAGATGATGCTGATGTCACTAGCAGGTGAGTAGATGATGCTGATGCCACTGTCAGGTGAGTACATGATGCCGATGTCACTAGCAGGTGAGTAGATGATGCCGATGTCACTAGCAGGTGTGAAGATGATGATGATGTCACTAGCAGGTGAGTAGATAATGCTGATGTCACTGGCATGTGTGCAGATTATGCTGATGTCACTGGCATGTGTGTAGACAATGCTGATGTCACTGGCAGGTGTGTAGACGATGCTGATGTCACTGGCAGGTGTGTAGACGACGCTGATGTCACTAGCAGGTGTGTATATGATGCTGATGTCACTAGCAGGTGAGTAGATGATGCTGATGTCACTGGCAGGTGTGTAGATGATGCTGATGCCACTACCAGGTGAGGAGGAGCATGATGTCACTAGCAGGTGTGTAGATGATGATGATGTCACTAGCAGGTGAGTAGATAATGCTGATGTCACTAGCAGGTGAGTAGATAATGCTGATGTCACTGGCAGGTGTGCAGATTATGCTGATGTCACTGGCAGGTGTGTAGATGATGCTGATGCCACTACCAGGTGAGGAGGAGCATGATGTCACTAGCAGGTGTGAAGATGATGATGATGTCACTAGCAGGTGTGAAGATGATGCTGATGTCACTAGCAGGTGAGTAGATAATGCTGATGTCACTGGCAGGTGTGCAGATTATGCTGATGTCACTAGCATGTGTGTAGATGATGCTGATGTCACTAGCAGGTGAGTAGATGATGCTGATGTCAGTAGCAGGTCTGTAGACGATGCTGATGTCACTGGCAGGTGTGTAGATGAAGCTGATGTCACTGGCAGGTGTGTAGACGACGCTGATGTCACTAGCAGGTGAGGAGGAGCATGATGTCACTAGCAGGTGAGGAGGAGCATGATGTCTCTAGCAGGTGTGTAGATGATGCTGATGCCACTAGACTATAGAACTACATTCACTATAGAACAGGAACATCATTTGTTGGTAAATTTATCTTGCCTATTTTCTTCCTAACAAAAAATGAATGTATATGCCAAAGTAGAATTCAACAACTTTAGCCGTGATCTCTGTGATCAGCTCATCATCTCTCCATACCCTCTCCACATGGAAGTCACCTCTTGAACTTGTCACAAGATCACCCCAGGTTAACTAAGCCAGTAACCATCAGCTGACCGTTGAATGCCAATTGTGTGTTTCTTTCTCAGTTTTGCATGGTCCCCAATAAACCTAAACGTGGGATGTCTCTCCGATTTCTTTCACGTCAGGGCACTTAACCTCTACCAGGCCACAGGGAGGTTCTTCATTTGGGTCCACCACTTTGACATCTGCACCAAGTTGTGGAGCATCAGGGTGGATGATGAGACCAGATGGAAGAACGTTAACGTCAAAGGTCTCCTCGTAGCGGTGAAGAACCTCTGGCTAAAGTTTTAATCCTCTACACATCGCTCTCTAGAGACCCCCACAGATGTTTACACACACTGTTTAATGCAAGATATAAATACATTTAACCTGCAATTACAAATGCATAATGTTTTGATGTTTTAATCCCAAAATGTTGAATACTGATATTTGCAATGATAAAAGAAAGTGCTTTAAGAGGTGAAATTAAAAACACCAATATCTAGAAAAAGTAAAATTTATACTAACCATAGGTTTAAAACAATTTGATTATTTTAAAAACAGTGACAACAATTGATGGCATCTATTTCCAAGACTTTCATGCGCTGCTTAAATTCACCAATAGAAATCAGATTTCGCAATTGCAATTCAGCCTGAAATGTGTTCCAAGTGGATGGGGCTGCATAACTAATAGCCTTCTTACCAAGCTCTGTACGAACTGTAGGTACAGATAACAAGTACATATTACCAGAGCGTAAATTATAAGAACTAACATTACGTGACATATAGGAGCAAAGATAAGATGGAAGCATATCCAGCATAGACTTATAAATAAAAATAAGCCAATGTATATGCCTCCTCACTGACAATGAGGGCCAGTTTGTCATTTTGTACAAAGTATAATGATGTACTGATGCCTTACATCCAGTCACAAACATGTAATGCATTATTGTAGACAGTATCCAACAAAGACAAACATTTATCAGGCGGATTTCTATAAAGCAAATCACCATAATCAAGTACAGGAAGGAAAGTGGCAGCAACTAATCTTCTTCTAGTTTTCCAAGAAAAACAGGCTTTGTTTCTAAAATAAAATCCTATTTTTAATTTGAGCTTTTGTACCAGTTTATCAATGTGCAACTTAAAAGAAAGCTGATCAACAATTAATATACCCAGATATTTATACAATTTGACTTGTTCGATCTGCTCACCATGTATAGTAAAAATACTTTGTAAACTGTCCAAAGACTTGTTAGATTTTGAGTAAAGCGTAATCTTAGTTTTCTCAACATTCAAAACTAGTTTAAGCTGATGCAGTTGTAAATGGACAAGGTTCAAAGCAGATTGTAAATAAGAAAAAGCTTGGTGTAAAGTCGCAGCCTCAGAATAAATAAGGGTATAGTCATCATAAAAATGGAAATGAGCCTGAGAAATGCTGTCACCCAAGTTATTAATATAAATAGTAAATAAAATTGAACCCAAGACTGATCCTTGCGGTACTCCACAAGATACACTCAGAGTTTCTGATACAGTATACACACTGAGTTCTATCTACCGAGTGTCTTCTTTACCGTGGGGAATGCAGAATGAGATTTCTACCAAAGGGGACTCTAAAATTTTCTAACCAACAGCCTCGTGCATATACTGTGGTTGTGCTTTGGGTGATCCTTGAAAGAGTCCCAGCGCTAGATCCATTCTTGTGTGCTTTCTGTACTGTTCTGTATAAACATTTTCATTGAATCATTTAACAGGTGCTTTTATCCAAAGCTACTTACAAATGAGAACAATAGAAGCAGTCAGGTCAACAAGAGAACAACAACAGTATACAAGTGCCATGACAAGTCTCGGTTAGTATAGTATAGAACAGGTTTTTTTTTTTTTTTTTTTTTTTTTTAAATATGAAAGACAAGAAAAGAAGGAAAAGTGCTAGTATTAGCTGGTTAAGTGCTGTTGAAAAAGATGGGTCTTTCGATGTTTCTTGAAAATGAGTAAAGACTCAGCTGTACGAATTGAGATTGGGAGGTCATTCCACCAGCTGGGCACAGTACAGGAAAAGGTCAGTGAGAGTGATTTTGAACTTCTTTGGGATGGCACCACAAGGCGTCGTTTACTTGCAGAGCACAAACTTCTGGAGGACACATAAGATTTAACCAGTGAGTTTACGTATGTTCACAATGTTACACAATAACTTAGAAATTGTGAAATATATTTTACTGAAAACTGAATGCAAAATAAATCACACAATATTTTCACTTTACAGGGACTTTACAGGAAACAAAGTGGACAACACTATTCATTAAACACTTATTTAATGTATTCAGATACAATCATACAATTCACAAATTATTCATAAGCAGTGTTTTCAGAGCCCCCAGGTACACTGTTTTAATCAGAACACTAGCATTACAGTGTAGTAAAATAAGTAAAATCTAATTCAGTAATTTTTTTTTTAAGTACAATCAAAACCTAACAAAAAAGGTCAAAGCATCTCTAGCAGAAGTGACAGTGCAATGCAGCAGATGAACTATTTCTTACCAATGTTTCAAGAATAAGCTGGATCATTAATGACTCTACAAGGGGAGAGAAGAAATGGTTTACTGAAAAGTTCTTAAAAAGCAGGATTTCATTTTATACCATTTCTTTAAACCATTGGTTCTCAAACTTTTTATACCAAGTACCACTTCAGAAAATAAAAAAGTTACATAACTTTACTGTACATTAACTGTACTTAAATGTACCAAAAAAACCTTACTCAAATATTAAATTAAAATGTATTAACATTAATATTTAATTTAGTGATTCACCTGCGTAACCACTAGAGAGGGGCCTGACACTGGGAACCACTGCTTTAAACAATCCTAATTCATTTTTAAATTCATTTTCATTAATTCATTAAAATTATACCGACATTTGCACTTATATGTTTCAGAAAACACTTTGAAACTATTATTAGAATAAAAATATATATAACACACCTAATGCATGGGATTCATATCAGGAAAATGTGGAAAAATCTCTAAAAGACAGACATTAACACATAACTTACCAGCAACACAGTAGGTGAGCATCTAACTTGATCATCTGTGATAAAGCAATGCAAAAAAAATGTGCGAAATGTAATTAGTTTTTTGTTGTTAATGATGATATTTAACATATACAGTATTGTTCAAAATAATAGCAGTACAATGTGACTAACCAGAATAATCAAGGTTTTTAGTATATTTTTTATTGCTACGTGGCAAACAAGTTACCAGTAGGTTCAGTAGATTGTCAGAAAACAAACAAGACCCAGCATTCATGATATGCACGCTCTTAAAGCTGTGCAATTTGGCAATTAGTTGAAAGGGGTGTGTTCAAAAAAATAGCAGTGTCTACCTTTGACTGTACAAACTCAAAACTATTTTGTACAAACATTTTTTTTTTCTGGGATTTAGCAATCCTGTGAATCACTAAACTAATATTTAGTTGTATGACCACAGTTTTTTAAAACTGCTTGACATCTGTGTGGCATGGAGTCAACCAACTTGTGGCACCTCTCAGCTGTTATTCCACTCCATGATTCTTTAACAACATTCCACAATTCATTCACATTTCTTGGTTTTGCTTCAGAAACAGCATTTTTGATATCACCCCACAAGTTCTCAATTGGATTAAGGTCTGGAGATTGGGCTGGCCACTCCATAACATTAATTTTGTTGGTTTGGAACCAAGACTTTGCCCGTTTACTAGTGTGTTTTGGGTCATTGTCTTGTTGAAACAACCATTTCAAGGGCATGTCCTCTTCAGCATAGGGCAACATGACCTCTTCAAGTATTTTAACATATGCAAACTGATCCATGATCCCTGGTATGCGATAAATAGGCCCAACACCATAGTAGGAGAAACATGCCCATATCATGATGCTTGCACCTCCATGCTTCACTGTCTTCACTGTGTACTGTGGCTTGAATTCAGAGTTTGGGGGTCGTCTCACAAACTGCCTGTGGCCCTTGGACCCAAAAAGAACAATTTTACTCTCATCAGTCCACAAAATGTTCCTCCATTTCTCTTTAGGCCAGTTGATGTGTTCTTTGGCAAATTGTAACCTCTTCTGCACATGCCTTTTTTTTAACAGAGGGACTTTGCGGGGGATTCTTGAAAATAGATTAGCTTCACACAGACGTCTTCTAACTGTCACAGTACTTACAGGTAACTCCAGACTGTCTTTGATCATCCTGGAGGTGATCACTGGCTGAGCCTTTGCCATTCTGGTTATTCTTCTATCCATTTTGATGTTTGTCTTCCGTTTTCTTCCACGTCTCTCTGGTTTTGCTCTCCATTTTAAGGCATTGGAGATCATTTTAGCTGAACAGACTTTCATTTTTTGCACCTCTTTATAGTTTTTCCCCTCTCTAATCAACTTTTTAATCAAAGTACGCTGTTCTTCTGAACAATGTCTTGAACGACCCATTTTCCTCAGCTTTCAAATGCATGTTCAACAAGTGTTGGCTTCATCCTTAAATAGGGGCCACCTGATTCACACCTGTTTCTTCACAAAATTGATGACCTCAGTGATTGAATGCCACACTGCTATTTTTTTGAACACACCCCTTTCAACTAATTCAACTAATTGCCCAATTGCACAGCCTTAAGAGCGTGCATATCATGAATGCTGGGTCTCATTTGTTTTCTGAGAATCTACTGAACCTACTGGTAACTTGTTTGCCACGTAGCAATAAAAAAATATACGAAAAACCTTGATTATTCTGGTTAGTCACATTGTACTGCTATTATTTTGAACAATACTGTACCTTTAGATTTTACAATAGATATCATGACTAAAATATAAAATTTTGAGCATTTAAAATGCTATTAAAATAATAATAATCAATATTCAATAAATAATTTAAAAGTTTGTTAACCTTTTTCAACCATTTAGCATTAAACATTTTTAACGTTGTTTCATTAAAACAACTGACCTTATTTCAACAATAATTCAACGTTGAAAGTTGAAGTTTGCTGGAAGTTTTTCAACTGTTCATCTTTAAACATTGAAACCACAACTGACCTTATTAACCATATTTCAACGTTGAAGTGAAATGAAGTGAAGTGAAGTGACATTCAGCCAAGTATGGTGACCCATACTCAGAATTTGTGCTCTGCATTTAACCCATCCGAAATGCACACACACAGAGCAGTGAACACACACACACACACTGTGAGCACACACCCGGAGCAGTGGGCAGCCATTTATGCTGCGGCGCCCGGGGAGCAGTTGGGGGTTCGATGCCTTGCTCAAGGACACCTAAGTCGTGGTATTGAAGGTGGAGAGAGAACTGTACATGCACTCCCCCCACCCACAATTCCATCCGGCCCGAGACTAGAACCTACAACCCTTCGATTGGGAGTCCAACCCTCTAACCATTAGGCCACGATTTCCCCCAAAAAAAACGGAACTTCCATCGGATCGACGTTACCCACCCCGGATTCGATCCCACGACCTCTCGGGTTTGGGACGAGTGCCTTAGCTAAGTGCGCCACATTAGTTGACACGAAGGTCGGTCATGTGCCGGCTGGGTAGATATACAATAGAAATTTTGTTATTTGCTACGTTTTTCAGATTATATTAAACCTGGAAAATATTGGAGAAGATCCAATTAAGTTTTCAGGAGCACATTACTGTGATAAATGCCGAACTGATTCAAATGATTCGCGATCCCGCTCCGAACTCCCGAAATGACTCAAATGATTCGCAAACCTGCTCCGAACTCCCGAAATGACTCAAATGATTCGCGAAACAGCTCCGAACTCCCGAACTGATTCAAATTATTCCCGATCCCCAAACTGCCTCAAATGATTCGCGATCCCGCTCCGAACTCCGGAAATGACTCAAATGAATCGCGAACCCGCTTTGACCTACCGAAATGATTCAAATGATTCGCGATCCCGCTCCGAACTCTCGAACTGACTCAAATGATTCGCGAACCCGCTACGAACTCCCGAACTTTGTTTGTTTGTTTATTTGAACATGTAAATAAAATAAAAAATACAAATAAAAACTTATATACATACAGGCATGCATAAATATACAATTAAAATAACAACCAAATTAAAAAGCCACACAGATGGGAAATCAAAAATTACCTGTATTACAGTGTATGATGTAGCTGTCCATCAGTGTAAACAATGTGCAAAGTAATTAAACCAAAAAGTACACGATTTATAAAGTTATTGGCTTCTAAAGTAAGGAGTCGACTCTGAATCGCTGAAACGAGTCTTTATAGATTTTATAGATCTTATAATGTTATGTTATAGATCTTTTGCCCATCTCTATGTACTGTAAGTCACTAGGAGCACAGGCATAATAATCTTCGCCTACCGTCTTGGGAGAAACTGAACTCTGACCTGCCCCCACCCCCCACACAGACGCTTTGGTTGGTGTGAGAGCATCATGTCGAGGAGATGGTGTGTTTTTAATTGTAAAGGCAAGTTTGTTTTATTTTCACTGCCAAAGAATGAAGATCAGAAGAACCAATGGCTAAAATTCATTTTCACCACAATACCAGAGCAGTACAACAAATCCCTTTTGTTGTGTTCAAAACATTTCACTGATGACTGCTTTTCTAATCTCGGTGAGTACAGCGGGATTTTCAAAGCGTTTGGCCATAAAAGATGGTTCATTACCAACTTTATTTAGAACAACGAGCATCTCCGAATCACAACGCGAAGTATGATTATGAAGTTATGTTAGGGCTGGGCGATATGGAGCAAAAAATATATCTCGATATATTTTGCTATATCTCGATATACGATATATATCTCGATATCTTTACAGGAAAAATAACCCCCAAAAAACTACTGCAAAAACAAATATGGCAAATATTACATGTTAAGGGGCCTATGAAACATTTTATTTTTTTCTTCATTATATGTTTTATTGTTACCTAATTCTGTGTTTTAGCATGTGCAATTATTTAAATGCATAAACACAACTTAATTAGTTAAAAACAATTCTTAAAATAGCCTTATGTGAAATGTTTTTTTCCCTTCAGAAATTCTGTGTATTTAAATTTTTCTGATTATCAAATGAAGGCATAAAACATTCATTTAATTTATCTTTTAATTATTTAAAATTAAGCAAACTTAATTTTTTGGTAAACAAAGGGGATTTACTATTAAAAATAAAACATGGGAGAAATGTTGTGTGATTATTCCTTATAAAATTATGTTCGTTTCATTTTAATAGTAGTAGTAGTGGGCTATCTACATTCTGCTGTACAATAGTAATAGATTTCTGTCAAATACTTTTATTTTGACGGGTTTACCTTTACAGTTCTGTGTATGTGATACCACAGTCTATGATGTGATATGAGCTAGTCTTACTCAAATCAAACGGTCAGATGCTCATGAAGTGACTCTCAGTGCAGTTCTGGAGATGTTCCTCATGTGTTCACGTCTTTATTTAGAGAGAGGAAAGACAATGAAATCAGCGCGATCGTCATGCGAGCTTCCGTGTTTAATGAATGAAGACGCGCTTCTGCTCCATTCGTTGACACAGACACGCAGAACATGCAGGATTCATTTGGAGAACTATTTGCACTGTTTTTATCAGTGGGACAATATTCATACAATACTACAACCTAGAAATAATTTGCAGGTCTCAGCAGCACGAATTATGTGCCCAGCTACATCTGATTCAAATATTATGCTAATTAACAGTGAGCGTAGTTTCAGACATTTCAGTGCTTCACTCGCACTGACTCTTATTCTGCCTGAAAGAATAAAAAGACCGAGCTGAAGGCTGTCAGATGAAAACCGATCCGATTCGACCAATCAGATGAACGCAGCGTTTCAGCTCCGCCCACAAGTGCGAATGAAATATTGAAGCCATAAACCGAAATGATCAAAACATACACGGACCAACTGTCTTGTCCATGTTGTCTCACTTGATTGAATCCTCGTCTTGAGATTTGAGTCTCTGACCTTCTGCAAGCCCCGCCTTGTTCACACAATGATTGACGTGGCGCGAGGGCGGGGACACGTGATCGGCTCGGAATGCATTTTCAATGTGCACATAGAATTTTGCTACATTCATTGCGGGACACCGAATGAAAATGCAATCGTAAGTGTCTTGACTGTGAGTGTTAATTCAATTAAGAAAAATAGCATTTAAATGATCATTTTGCCACAGTTTTTGCTTTAACATGTTAGACATATCTAATCATTTCAGTAAGACATTTTCATTTTCATTTTGCAACTTATAAAGCGTTAAAATTAATATTCATTTTACATATTAAAACTGGTGTAGTAAATGGCAAATGAAAATTATGTAATTTAATTTTCATTTTCATTTTGCACCAAACGTTGCACAAATGTATTGGAAAATGTAAATGTAAATACAGAAACGCATTGCCATTTTACATATTGCATTGTCATTTTGCATATTACATCCCAAATTGAATAATGCTACCCATATGCTTCCATATACATCCTATATCTACCTAGCTTCTGTTCACATAAACCGATACAGAAGCATACACACACATTCCCATTTTTTCCTTCCTTCTTTTCCATCTATGTATAACAAATCAAATAATAACACCTCCATACTATAATTAACATGTAGACCAATGAACCTGTATACAATACTATCACCTCCTTTTCATATTCATTTAATATATTCAGTTTAAATAGTCTTTTAAAATTACTTATTGTTGTACATGATTTCATCTCCTCACTGCAGCTGTTCCATACAATAACTCCTTTGGTTGTGATGCATTGATATTTAGAATTTGTTCTTATAGATTTCTTTTTAAATACAAATGTTCCTCTTAAGTGATAATTGCTCTCTCTCATTTGAAACAACCCTTGAATACTGTTCGATAGCTGTTGATTATTTATTTTATACATAATTTGTGCAGTTTTGAAGTCAACAATATCTCTGAATTTTAATGCTTTTAATTTAATAAACAGTGGAGTAGTTGGTGCTCTATAGGTGGTTTTATTTACAATTCTTAAGGCTCTCTTTTGAAGGATAAATATCGGTTCAGTGTTGGTTTTGTAAGTGTTTGCCCATACCTCCAAACAGTAAGCAATGTAAGGAAGTATGAAGGAACAATACAATATATACAATGTTTGCTGATTTAATAGGTAGTTGATTTTATATAATATAGCAATTGATTTGGATATTTTAGCCAAATGTAATGTATATGTGGCTTCCAACATAATTTCTCATCGATTATTACTCCCAAGAATTTAAGTTCTTTTACTCTTTCTATTCCAGTATAATTTATCCTAAGCTTTTTGTTTACAGTTGTAGCACGATTACCAAAAATTATAAATTTAGTTTTACTTAAGTTCAGTGTTAGTTTATTTGCATCAAACCAGCTCTTCATCTTTTGTAATTCATTTTCCACTGTATCCAAGAGTTGTTCCAGATTTTCTCCAGAACAGACTAAATAAGTATCATCAGCAAACAAAATGGTTTTCAGTGTTTTTGACACATCCCATACATTATTAATATACAAGTTAAACAACAATGGTCCCAACACTGACCCCTGGGGGACCCCAAACGTAGTTTTCTCTGACTTTGAAATATGGTTTTGCAGTTCAACATATTGTTGTCGATTATATAAGTAGCTTTTTAACCAAGAAAGTGCAGCCCCCTAATTCCATATTTGTGTAATTTCATAATCAAGAAATTGTGGTCTACTGTAGCAAATGCTTTTTATTAAGATCCAAGAATATCCCTGCTGCATATTTTTTTTGTTTGATTGCTGTTGTTATTTCTTCCACAAATTGAATAAGTGCATGAGAGGTTGTCCTATTAGTCCTGAAACCATATTGCTGATCACACAGTATATTATGTTTAGAAATGAAGTTATCAAGCCTTTTGGAGAATAATCTTTCTAATATTTTTGAAAATTGAGAGAGCACTGAAACAGGTCTGTAGTTTGAAAGTGTATGTTTTTCACCAGCCTTATATATTGGTATCACTTTTGCCATTTTCATTTTATCTGGAAAACCCCCCGTTTTCAAATATTGATTACATACATGCGTTAAAGGTTTAACAACACAACCAATAATACTACACAACCAATAATAACTGACTCAAATGATTCGCCAACCCGCTGTGAACTCTCGAATTGATTCAAATGATCCGCGATTCAAATGATATGCGTTATGGTCTATACAAACACAAAGTAAAACAGAAAGTAATTTTTAAACACTATTTTGTTTAAGTCAGACCAGCACAAACTGAATATTTTATATCACAAGGATTTCTGAAATAAATAACAAAACACCTGAATAGTATATTCATAAAAACTAAAGTGGCTTCTGCATCATAAAAGCTGTTGTGTTGAGCCCTTAAAAATGTTCCTTTCACAGCTGAAGTATGAAAACTATTAACAATGGACAACATAACACAAAACATTTTGAAATAAATAAATAAAAGCAATCTGTTTTATTCAGAATCAATTTCGAGAAACATACAGGTCCTTCTCAAAAAATTAGCATATTGTGAAAAAGGTCATTATTTTCCATAATGTAATGATAAAAATTTAACTTTCATATATTTTAGATTCATTGCACACCAACTGAAATATTTCAGGTCTTTTATTGTTTTAATACTGATGATTTTGGCATACAGCTCATGAAAACCCCAAATTCCTATCTCTAAAAATTAGCATATTTCATCCGACCAATAAAAGAAAAGTGTTTTTAATACAAAAAAAGTCAACCTTCAAATAATTATGTTCAGTTATGCACTCAATACTTGGTCGGGAATCCTTTTGCAGAAATGACTGCTTCAATGCGGCGTGGCATGGAGGCAATCAGCCTGTGGCACTGCTGAGGTGTTGTGGAGGCCCAGGATGCTTCGATAGCGGCCTAAAGCTCATCCAGAGTGTTGGGTCTTGCGTCTCTCAACTTTCTCTTCACAATATTCCACAGATTCTCTATGGGGTTCAGGTCAGGAGAGTTGGCAGGCCAATTGAGCACAGTAATACCATGGTCAGTAAACCATTTACCAGTGGATTTGGCACTGTGAGCAGGTGCCAGGTCGTGCTGAAAAACTAAATCTTCATCTCCATAAAGCTTTTCAGCAGATGGAAGCATGAAGTGCTCCAAAATCTCCTGATAGCCAGCTGCATTGACCCTGCCCTTGATAAAACAGTGGACCAACACCAGCAGCTGACATGGCACCCCAGACCATCACTGACTGTTGGTACTTGACACTGGACTTCAGGCATTTAGGCATTTCCTTCTCCCCAGTCTTCCTCCAGACTCTGGCACCTTGATTTCCGAATGACATGCAAAATTTGCTTTCATCCGAAAAAAGTACTTTGGACCACTGAGCAACAGTCCAGTGCTGCTTCTCTGTAGCCCATTTCCTGCACACGCCTGTGCACGGTGGCTCTGGATGTTTCTACTCCAGACTCAGTCCACTGCTTCCGCAGGTCCCCCAAGGTCTGGAATCGGTCCTTCTCCACAATCTTCCTCAGGGTCCGGTCACCTCCTCGTTGTGCAGCGTTTTTTGCCACACTTTTTCCTTCCCACAGACTTCCCACTGAGGTGCCTTGATACAGCACTCTGGGAACAGCCTATTCATTCAGAAATGTCTTTCTGTGTCTTACCCTCTCGCTTGAGGGTGTCAATGATGGCCTTCTGGACAGCAGTCAGATCGGCAGTCTTACCCATGATTGCGGTTTTGAATAATGAACCAGGCTGGGAGTTTTTAAAAGCCTCAGGAATCTTTTGCAGGTGTTTAGAGTTAATTAGTTGATTCAGATGATTAGGTTAATAGCTCGTTTAGAGAACCTTTTCATGATATGCTAATTTTTTTAGATAGGAATTTTGGGGTTACATGAGCTGTATGCCAAAATCATCAGTATTAAAACAATAAAAGACCTGAAATATTTCAGTTGGTGTGCAATGAATCTAAAATATATGAAATTTAATTTTTATCATTACATTATGTAAAATAATTAACTTTTTCACAATATTCTAATTTTTTGAGAAGGACCTGTACATACATACATACATACATACATACATACACATATATATATATATATATATATATATATATATGGCTTTCTCCATCTTTTGAAATAACAAGAGAGAAATTACTGTCAAGTTCAACAGTATGATGAATAAATATTAATGGTAACACTTTACAATAAGATGCCATTTGTTAACATTAATGTATTAACGAACATGAATGAACAATGAACAATACATTTATTACACAATTTATTAATCTTTGTTAATGTTAATAAAAATCGAGTTATTCAATGTTCATAGTACATTAATGTTTAGAAACACAACTTGTGATTTTAACAATGTATTAGTAAATGCTGAAATTAACATGAACTAAGATTAATAAATGCTGTGGAAATATTGCTCATTATTATTTATGTTATTTATATATGTTAACTAATGTAATTAACTAATGTTAACTAATGAACCTTATTGAAGAATGACCACAGATGAGGCATTAAGTGCATGGCACTGTGACTAACTTAACATTTTACAGAGTTTAATGTAGCAATGTGGTCGCTCAGTTTTTCAAGATCTGTTTTAATCATGTAACTGTTCATAGATTTGAACAAAGAAAGAAATGAAGTGTTACTACGCACAGGCCGTATTGATTGCAAATACAAAAATAAGATGAGTAAAGAAAACGCGGTTACTTAAAAAAATCGCCCTTTACTTAAGTATATGAACACAGAAAACCGCTGTTAATAGGTTATATAAAATTTCCCAGTCTATGACTAGTAAAATAATAACAACTTACTCTGATGAACACAGCTCTCCTCAGAGTAGCTGCGAGTGCTGCGTCTTCTTCTTGTGTAACAGGTGTCAGAGTTAAGGCACGATACTGCCACCTGGGCACTCAATCAGGTATTGTTACCAAGTATTTACATGTGGATATATATATATATATATATATATATATATATATATATATATATATATATATATTAGTGGTGGGCATGGATACATTTTTAAAATCTAGATTAATCTAGATTAAAGTGGCTCATTCGAATTCTGCCGAAGGCATTCAGAATATGTGTATTACCCAAATAAAATTGACAAACAGTATAAGTCTTTTAGAATGGGTTTCTCAAACTAGGTGGTGCATTGGAAAAGGGGCTCATCTCCTGTTTCCAAAATGCATCACAAAGTGCTCGAAAAAGCTGTAAACTAATTCCACATTGCGTAAGGTGCAAACAACCTTACGCCTGTTTCACACATACTCCGTCTGCAGTGCGTATGCGTTCCATATTTTTTTACGCACCCATGTTAACGGATTCCAGTTGCGTTCCAGGAGCGTTTCGTCTGCAGCAGTGCAGGGATCGTTTACGTACCGAGTAGCGACTGCAAATGCGTCCTGTGTGAAAGCACATCGATTCCGTGCTGCACCACATATCTAACGCACATGGACTGCATACGCACTGCAGACGGATGATGTGTGAAACAGGCGTGAGCAGGGCCATTGCTGAGGTCAGCGGGGCCCCGGGGAAGGTTGTACCAGTGGGCCCTGTTTGAAATTGTTTAATTTGTATGTTCGTTTATTTTTATTTATTTGTGCTATTTACACAATGTTTAAGTTTTTTCCACATTTGAAGGTGTCAAGGTACAGAAACCAAATAATTAAATGTAAAATAGCACTGGATAGTCTTCAATGTAAAAATGTAATATACAATCAAACCTACATTTATTCAGACACCTTCAAGATTTCTCACATTTTTACAGTTTTGCTATATATGTCAAAAATGGTGTCTGAATAATTTTTGTTTTGACTGTTAAAACTACAAAGTAATGCAGTCAAGAGCAGTGAGTGATTTTTCTTTCATTTTCTTGGATTAACATTACAGCAGCCAGAAGCTAAATTAGGCGTGGTCACGTTAAAGGGGGGGTGAAATGCTCGTTTTCACTCAATATCCTGTTAATCTTGAGAACATATAGAGTAGTACTGCATCCTTCATAAATCCAAAAAGTCTTTAGTTTTATGATATTCATAAGAGAAAGATAGTCTGTACCGATTTTTCCCGGAAAAACACGACCGGCTGGAAGCGTGACGTGTGGGCGGAGCTAAAGAATCACGAGCGCGAATAGGCTTTTGCATTGAGAGCATGTGGAAGCTGTGACATTACCGTGAGGGAAAACCCATCATACAAAACAAACCTTGGCTTACAGTCAGATTCAGCCGTTTATTTATGATCCAGAATCAGATCCAGAGGCTGAAACTGAACGAAAGCAGCAGCAGCAACGACTCGCTCCGAGCGGGGCTCGAACCCGGGTCTCTGGCATGGGAGGGGATGCACTAACAAGGAGGCAGAGATATTTGAAGCAGTTTTACTCACCGCCTGCAGTTCCAACACACGATCGTGACCCTTTTTCCTTGGGATTGCATCATCCTTAAGAAATAAACGATCCGCAAATCCGTCGTCAAACTGGGCCTTGTGAACAAGCATCTTCGAAATGCAGGGAACAAACAAAAACACTTGCACAACTCCGTTGATGCTCTGTAAAAAATAAACTCCATCCACTGGTCCCTTAATGCTGTGTTTTTTTGGTAATCTGTGCAGGGTTGTCTTGCCCTGGCAACCAAAAACACACTTCTTTTGTGACTTTTCGCGACGCTCTCGCTCTGATCAGTGAATCGCTCTGATCAGTGAAATGTCTGTGCTGCTCAGCCTCGCTATACGGGAGCACGCGCTCTTACAGCAGAAGTGCCTTAGCACCCATATAAGGAAATTCCGCTCCATCTAACGTCACACAGAGCCATACTCGAAAAAAACTTTCCGAAACTTGTGACAAACCGGAAGGAGTATTTTGGGAACAAAAATACTCCTTCAAACGTACAACTTAATTTTTGAAACTTTGTCCATGTTTAGCATGGGAATCCAACTCTTTAACAGTGTAAAAAACTCAGTATGCATGAAATAGCATTTCACCCCCCCTTTAAGAGAGGATGTACTGAATTGGACTCTTTCACATCTTTTTGTTTGTTCAAACTGCGATTTGTGTTTGTTCTTTCAGGTGCAGGAGGGACTTCGAGGAGAACTTCGCAGAAGAGAGCTCGGTTCAGTGTCGCTGTCCATGATACGCTGCTCTCTCTCTCCGCACCGAACACAGCGCGCGAGTAACCAGCTACTCTGTTCAGCTTTTCCGTGTCTTGTTTTTGGATGCTCTAAATGTTTAAATCGACAAGCGGTAAGGCTTAAAAACGCGTGAAAAAGATAAGCTTTCATGACGATGCACAGCAGTGGCCTGTCAACTGTCCTGAGCATCTTTTTAGGCTGGCCTCAATCAGTCGGCTATATAAAATATCAAGGTGAAAGTCATCATAGCTTGCTTAGTATAGACCCAGCTCCCAACCCAACTTTGAGAATAGATTAACGGCAATATTATTTTTATCGCCCGATAAGAGTCTCATGTTAACGCAGAACATTAACGCTGATAATGGCCCACCACTATATATATATTTAAATGCTGTTTAAAAATGAAATCTATGTTATCACTTCGTTTTGAACGAAAAGTTTGATTTGAACGATTCAATAAATACTTAAACCATGGTTTTGCTATCACCTACTGGCGGTTTTATTGTCATCATTATTTATCCATGACAAGCCTAACGTTAAACCAGACAAAGTGCCAGAACTAGCCTGCTACCAGCACAAAAAAAACAAAACACATTTAGCTAAATATTTACCAAAATTAATCAATTTCAGGCCCCAGAAGGAAAAAACCTTATAAATAACATTTCATTTAATAAGTCACATTTTTCAATAAAACCTTTTTAAAAATTATGGTTTTGTAATTTGTTATCATTATGTGAAATTAGCTACAGGACCAACCCCCCGGCCCTGAAAAAGAAACTGAGTTGAGGAAAGTGAGTAGTTCGCTGCGTGAGGTGAGTGTGTATACTGATGCACCTCCGGCCTATCAGTGGTAAACTCAGTGGCTGCTGGCAATTATATGGTGAATTCCAGCGACAAGTCTGTAACCTTTTTTAAATTTTAGGACCGTTTATTTTGCATATCCTGTGCTCTTTTGTCATTGGCATAGCAGCCAGTCAATCCCACCTTTCCAGTAAATACGACTTGTGATTGGACTGTACGTCAGCAGACAGCAAAGCTTTGGCCAAGAGCAGAAGGCCCTCCCTCCAGGCTTTTTTTTTAGTTGCGAGGTTGCGAAGCTTCATTTTCGCTCAATCAGAGTTTCAGAGTTTCAGAGCAGAGCTGTGTGACAACGTTGCCACCAGTCACAAAGTCGCAAGATCGCAACTGTGTGGGCGTATTTTCACAAAGTGGGTGTTGTCCCCCCCAAAAAATTGTCTGCAATAGGAGTGCAAATGTAATGGAATGTAATAAATTTCGCCGTTTCGAACCTCAGTTTTCATAGTTTCAAAACTTTTTTTCACCTATTTGCACACCAGTTTTCAGATCACTGTTTACTAGGTTTCAAATCTTGAAAGCAAACTATACACTGGGAGAACAGTGACAAATTCGAAACTCTGAAAAAAAGTATTGCACAACACCATTACAAAGAATGTTGCACTTCGGAAGAAGGAAAACTCAAAAACAAAATTATGTTTGAAGAGATTGAATTTTTTTTCTGCAAAGCTCTGTTTTCTGAGTTTCAAAAAATGTTTTCACACATTCGCACACCAGTTTTCAGATCACCATTTACAAGGTTTCAAACCTGGAAAACAATCTATTACAGTGGGATAACACTGACAAATGTGAAATTCTGGAAAATTCTTTGTGCAACATCGTAAAAAGAATGTTGTGGTTCTGAAGAAGGAAATCTCGAAAACAACAAAATGTTTGCAGAGATATTTTTATTTTTTTACATTTTGCAAGCTTGCAAATCTTATTTTTTTCGATCTTGCAAAACTTCTATTTGTAAGATTTTGAGTTTTCGAACACTTAGTTTCAACCTTTCAGAACTTTATTTTCAATTTTGAATAATGGCAGGATTTAAATCCCATAGCTCCAATTTTACAAACCTCTGGCAATGGGAGCATCACCTGAGGCAGTATATACAGGAAGAATTCTGTAACTACCACCTCCACCTTCCCACTGGATGTGACAGCGCATATAAGCGTACAGGAGGCCCCTCAGGGTGACCTGGCCAGACATTCATGAAATCTCCTGCAGTGCCGTGCCAGTTCTGATGATCAGCAAGAAAGCCCCTTTCTTTCTTCCCAATGTCTGCCAGGTTCACCCACAGATGTCTCTCCGTCACTACCATGGCAGCCATAGACCTACATATGGCGGAGGCGGCCTGTTTGGTAGCACGGAGAGAGAGGTCTGTGGTGCGGCGCAGCTCGGCCACCTGGTCAACTGAAAGGCCCTCGCCTTTATCCAGACCCTTCAACAGGTCAGCCTGATAGGCCTGAAGCACTGCCATCGTGTGCAATGAAGCCACAGGCTTTACGTGCTGCTGCGTATGCTCTGCCATTTAAGCAGGATGTGGGAGGGGCTTAGATGGCAAAGAGGGAGATTTAAGAGAGGAGGTTTCCCTCACAGAGAGACAGCTAGCCAGTGTCTCTTCTACAGGGGGCATCTTCTCATAGCCATTTTCGCGCATGCCCTCGATGTTAGCATAACTCGTATGCTGAAACCGATGGATGCGAGAAGAAAATGGCCTCTTCCATTCTTTTTCGACTTCTGCATGTAAATCAGGTAAGAATGGAAGGCTCACCTGGGCTGGAGGGCTATGGTCAGATAAATAACGCTCATCAAGGCGACCTCGTGGCGTTATTTTGCTGGTACGTTTCCATGGCAAGTCTAACTTTGCTGTGGCACGATCCATAACCTCTAACGGCTCCTCATACGCAGAGCAGGAGGATTGAGAAGGCTCAGCCTCAGCTTCTTCGCCATCCTCAGACATCTCCTGCTCTTCCTGGGTAGAACCCAGCAGAGCACTAACTTCAGTATCAGAAAGGGTTAATGACAACAAATCTCCCTCCTGAAGTTCACTCTCATCTGCCGCCGAAGAGTGTGAAAGGGAAAGTCCCTCTCTAAACTCCTCAACGAGATCCACCTGTGATCCCCACGAGCTCGTTCTCCTCCGTGCCTCAACAATGGCGGGTCCTGAGCCGCGGGATACAGATGGCTGTCCCTCTTTCCTCGAAAAGAGAGACAAACGAGAACAAAGCTTTTTCATAGGAAAACGCTCGCAGTGCACGCAGATTGCCCCCTCAAGGACATCGCACGCGTGCTCTTCGCCCAAACAAGAGACGCAAAGACTGTGTGTGTCATCAGGTTTCAAATAACGCCGACACGGATGCACGCACCGTTTAAACGCCTTGATGAATGCCATGATATGCCATGATAAACAAAGAAAGATCGCTCTTTCCGTGGTCGTTTCTCAGATGCACACTTCAAACAAAACAGTCAATGAAGACGAAGAAGATAAATGACGTGCTCTCCGGTCGCTTATTTATAGTCGTGCCGGTAATGATGTCAGAGGCTGTCGCCATTTTTTCAAAGTATGCTTCAGACACGGGTCACGACGAGGTGTTCCCCAAAGCGACCCCCTAAGAGGACGCAGTTCGAAGATCCATCGAAAGGGAACGCGAAGCAGCTGCCACGCTCCTGACACGCAGCAGAAACACCACACAGCCAGTGTCACCAGCTTTAAGTGCACATGCGCGGCTGAGAGTGCATCATGTCTGCAGCCAGACTCTATTGGAAATTTGTGCCTTTCGGTGCACGTGCGCTTGGCCATGCTAAAAATACCAACCAACCATGTCCTTCAACTCTCTTGCCTCATTCAAGAAGCTTTCCCAGTTACCTCATTACCCAAAAATGACACCACACGAATGTATATTAGTTTTGAAAGTATATATATATATATATATATATATATATATATATATATATATATATATATATATATATATATATATATATATTTTTAAATTGGTGTTTGAAAATCTCCCATTAACTCACATTGTTAAAAACCATCCAAAAACTGTCAACAATGTCGAGATAATGAATTTCCAAATTCAAAATGAAAACCTGCTTTCAAAATCCACAACAGAATTACCACAGAATGAATTTCTAATTTCAGCTGACACTTTATTGCAACAAAATCTTGTGAAAAGCACTATGGTTCATGTTCATGTGTTTATTTACACTTTGAAATGCTATTTCTTAGATGTAATACATGCATGGATTCGGCAAACACTTTTATCTAAAGCAATTTACATTGGATTCAAGTTATACATGTTTTCTTTTTTAATTCATGCATTCACTGGGAATCGAACCTATGAGTCATATCACAAGATTCAACCACCTTTAGTTGACCATGATGTTTCCCAACTCAACTGAGTGTTGGTGAAATCTCTGACATGAAGTGATTAGAAGTATTAAATATGAGATAATAAAACATTCTGCACTAGATCCTTCTACTGTGAGCTGGATAACTGTGAATCATCACAGACAGATGTGAGTTATGATCATTTATATAGTTATTCTAATGTTCGTATACATTCTTTTTTTATATACTTTCTACTAAAAGTAGCATTTAATCAGTGGTGTAGTATAGTTTTGAGTATACTGTGACTTTTCCCTCCCTGTCTCATACTCACCCATCCCAGAGCAACACCCATAACCACCACCACAATCACTAAACAGGGCTCTACACTTACTTTTATTTTTAGGAGCACTTGTTCTGCTAATTTAAAAAATAAAAATAGAAGTACAGTAAAAAAAAAATCAAAAATTAGCCTTCCCATTACAACGTGATATTGGACTCCTTAAAGATGTACAGAGGTAATTTTTTTTTTCTAACTTTATTCAAAGTATATATTTTATGTCAAATTGAATAAGTTACTTATCAAATAAAACACAAAAGTGGCTTGTAGGTATTTACAGACATTTAATGAGGCTCAGGGGTGGCATGAGTGCAATTAACCTCAGAAATTCATGTTTAGATTAATGTTTTAAATATAACATTTTGAACATAAAAATATTCAATGATTATATAACTGAAAAGATGCTTTAAAAATAAAAATAAAACTACCAGTAGATGGCGGAAAATTACTTTATCACTGAATCCTTAATTAAACTGATTCATTCAAATGGCTGATTCATTCAGGGAATCTGATTCATTGTCTTTATGAATGGGTAATAGAATTGACTCACTAGATTCATTTAAACATGTAGATTTAGTTCAGTTGTGAGTTTGTTTTAAATTATTTTAGTGAATGAAACAGGCAATATACTGTTATACTCAGACAATGCAAGTCACCTAATATTAACTTTTTCTTTATTGAAATCACTCATTGTTCTTTTATGCCAACAATCCATGGGCGTAGGTTTGGTCTCAGCTTTGGTGGGGACACCCCGGGAGACCCCCCCCCCCAGAATATCACAATTCAGAAGTGAATCATCTACTTCATCTCATTATATTGTATCCTGACCCCAATATATCATCCTGTATACAGTCCCTAAAGAGCTAGTGTAACTGTATAATCTCAAAAATACACTCTCAAAAAATAAAAATAAAAACCTGAGACTATGTAATGCTGAACAACCAAACGTTTTATTAACATATATTATTATGTACATTAGTATTTACACTAACAAAAAATACTCTGCCACAAGGAAACAAATCTAAATAAATAAATATAATAACCCTTTTTCTGTTATAAACACTATTTACCCTCCAGTACATTCACGTTTATGTTGACTGCAAGATTCCAAGTTAAGGTACAGGCTCATTGACATTCAGTTACTTGCTAACGTAGCATTCTATCATCCTGGGTAACACATACTATCACCAGTTAATACTATTTTCCACAGTAGAATAAAACTGAATATTAAAATTTTTTTACTGGCCTTTGTATGTGGAGACAGCCCTGGTAACTTACCGTCGGCAGTCGTCAACATGCGCGAGCACGCACACACACACACACACACACACCACCGGCTCGCTGCTAGTGCAAGCACAAAAGTAGTCCCGGCCCGCGCGTGTAGCGTGGTCGTTAGAATTGATCCAAATAACAATGCAAAGATACAAATAGCAGTTCAAAGGAGCTTGCTAAAAATTGGTGGGGACAAATTTGTCATCTAAAAATATTGATAGGGACTAGTACCTAGCGTCCCCCCCTAAACCTACGCCCATGCAACAATCCCTTGCTTTTATAGTTTAGTTAATTATAATGTATACACTAATTTGATGTACTAGGGTAATGCTACAATAGCATCAACTTAGTTTTCGTTTCCGTGTAGGGTAGTATCAGCCTTATCTGGTTCATTTTCTGTAGTTTATCTAATGATAACTTTCCTGTCATCTGTTTGCAGTGTCACCCAAAGCAGCAGCAGCTTCATGTGCAGGCGAAAACATTGAAAGTATGATGTTTGCTTCATATCTTCTCTAGTGATTCACATTAGTTCATTTCAAGCTTGCACACTCAATGCTGCGCAAGAGTTGCATAATAGTCATCAGCAGAAATAAGGAGTGATCATCAAAAAGTCGAGTTTAATAAGAAATAAGATATTTGACACATTTTAAATATGATTTAAAACATTTACATTGACAATATGTGATATTAGCAGGATAATCTGGACTCTTCAGTAGTAGATAATAATAATGAATGAACCAGACAAACTTAACATTTGTTTTCACAAAACAGTGAAAACAAATATCTAGTTCTATGAAGAAGATTTTTCTGGTCTTCTTCTACCTGATGTTTTATCTTCTGTGTTCCTGGAAATGAATTTGTCATATATGGACTTTTAATATAGTAGAGTTTCTCAATCTAATGATTGCTGACCTCTTGTGCTACCTTTTCACTCTTTACTATTTGCCACAAAGATAGACATACAGTACATTTGATAATAACTTGAGGAGAGGAATCCAGTTCCCTTGTGGCTTTGGCAGTGTATCAGCTGACCATCTCTTTTGCGTATTTCAACAGCTGTCCGAACCCCATTCTGTATGTTTTCATGGGGCAGGAATTTAAGAGCAATGTTAAACTTTCTCTAAGACGTGTTTTTGAAAGTTTTCTCTGAGGAAAGGAACACAAGCATCACGATCCACACAGCCTCAACACACACACTCAGTGTAGTGAAGATATCAGAACATTTATTCATTATTTTTTCTATGCCAGATCTATGCGTTTCATTCAAGACTCTTTCCTCTTGTTTTGATATTTTCTTATCTAGTGCAATGATGTGTGACTTACAAGTCTAAATACTTTTTGGGTCCACTGTTGTTTGATAACATACTTATTCCGTGTATTTTCTGATTAGATATTTTCAGAATGTTTATTTCAGAATAATATTATTCTCAGAATAATTGCCTAGATCTAATGCTCCTGTCAAGTATCTTAATAAAAAATGGTCATTTATTTTAAATAAATCCTTTATTTTGACATATATCCAATCTTTTGCTTTTGTTTACTTTTTCTTCTCTTGGATCAAGAAGTTATGAAACTAAAATTTAGAGTTATTTTTCTCTATCTCTAAAAAAATGTTATTTCTAAAATAATTTGTTCTCAAACATCTGCAATGAAACCAAGATATGATAAAGAAGAAATAGTGTTTAATTTTACAGTGTGTTTGCTATTCTTAATTAGTAATGGTCTTTTTATTTGCACTGTTTTCATCTTTTTATCTTTTTTTTTTTTGAGGAAGTTAATGGTGTGTCTAATGGTAGGATGTGGTCTACTGGCACTTATCTTGATCTCTCTACTTTTCTGTCTTAAATGCTTATAACTTAATAGTTTTGTTATACTATAGCTTTATCCTATAGATTTTTTAAGATACATCACATGCAGAGCATATAATCTCTATAAGATATTATCTGTATCTTATCATACAATAAAATAATTTAACACACGTCATCAATTTGCAATGCGATTTAATTTTGTAGTAGTTTTGTATTGGCGTCCTGATGGCCTTTTTGGTAGGTCTATTATTTTTTTGTGAGAATACTGACAGTCCCTTATTTTTGGAAATAATAGATCTATAGTCTGTTTTCCCTTCAAACACAATAAAGTTCATAGTGAAGGATAAATAGAAAAATTGAAATTTATTGCTTCTTTACTAATCTTAACCTACTCTGTATTCATACTTTACTTACATTTTAACTTCATGAAAAGTTGGATGAAACGATTCTTATGTTGACTAATAAACAAATTATAAAAACATTTTTTGTTTTCTTCGTGCACAAAAAGTATTCTCGTAGCTTTGAAAAATTACAATTGAACCACTGATGTCACATGGATTGTTTTAATGATCTTGCTATGTTTCTGAGCCTTGATTGTGTAAAGCCACGGTCACACTAGACTTTGAGCATGTGAAACTGCTTCTTTTTTATGCAAAATTGCTTTGCATGCTGCAATGGTCGTAATATGACGTCATTGTCAGGGTTTGGCAAGGAGGAACTCAGGTGCAGACAGGAAGTAACTGAACACAGGATTTATTTATACAAAAAGGGGAAAACAAAACCCATGAGGGGGAAAACAACGACTAGGGCAGATACTAAACAACTTAACAGGACAGGATTGACATGATAAACAAACTCTTAAACACTAACTACAAACAAACACTCACGGTAATACAAAGACTTCTTCAAGGATACAAAAACATATAGAGACACATCTTTTGAAACACTCACAATGTGGAACAATCACAATGAACCGACGAAAGACAGAGCACACTAGGGGATCTAAATAGGAGAACTAATTAAGACACGACAGGTGACACAGATACGGCAATCACAATAACACTAGGATAACAAGGGGGGCGGGGCAAGGGAACTAGACAATACAAGCACATGGCCCAAAGACAAGGTCATGATCCTGCCTCAAGACTAGAGAAAAGTCAGGACATGAAGGCAGAACTATGACAGTCATGCTGTGTGGCATCTTTACTAAAACTTAAAATCGACACATAACAAATTATAATACATTTAAAATGTAAAAACATACAATCTATTCCATTTTCTTGCAGAACTTTTAATTAGGTATGCTGTGACGTATCAGCATGGTTTCATGTGATTTGAATTTACAGGCTAGAGTTCAACAAGCTTGAACTTTGGAATGCAGAGAAATGCAAAACTTTTGTTGCATGGGGGGTTTGCATTTCTGGTCTTTTGCATGTGTATGAATGGAAGTCAATGGAACGAAAAGTGCAGTGTGACCACCCCTTAAGGATCTTAAAAAATATCTTAATTTGTGTTCTGAAGATAAACGAAGGTCTTACAGGTTTGGAACGACATGATGGTGAGTAACTTTCCCTTTAACCTTTTTGCACTCCTCATTTGGTAGTCACACTCTTGGTCTTCATGGTCAAAAGTAATCAGATTCCTGAAATGTAACGTCTAAGTTACGTATGTAACCCCTCGTTCCCTAAAGGAGGGAACGTATATGTTACGTCAGAAAGAGACTGATTTGATGCGAGTAGCCACTTGCATCAAATTCAAGGTACTGATGCTTGCCTACAAGATGACCACTGGCACTGCACCCACATACCTAATCTCACTAGTTCAATCTTATGTGAGTAGCCACTTGCATCAAATTCAAGGTACTGATGCTTGCCTACAAGATGACCACTGGCACTGCACCCACATACCTAATCTCACTAGTTCAATCTTATGTGCCCTCCAGAAGTTTGCGCTCTGCAAGTGAACAAGTGAACTCCTAGTGGTATCATCCCAAAGAAGTTCAAAATCACTCTTACGGACCTTTTCCTGGATTGTTCCCAGCTGTTGGAATGACCTCCCAATCTCGATTCGTACAGCTGAGTCTTCACTCATTTTCAAGAAACATCTAAAGACTCATCTTTTACGCCAGCACTTAACCAACTAATACTTGCACTTTTCTTTTTTTCTTGTCTTTCATATAAAAAGATAAAAAAACCTGGCTATGTGTTCTGTACTAGAATAACTGAGACTTGTCATGGCACTTGCATACTGTTGTTCTCTTGTTGATCTGATTGCTTTTATTGTTCTCATTTTTAAGTCGCTTTGGATAAAAGCATCTGCTAAATGATTAAATGTAAATGTAAATGTAAATGGGCTATCGCCAGAGAGGAGCAGCGCAAGCAACTCGCAAGTCTTCGCTCAGCAGCCGAGCCCAGTCACCCGGCCGTTCAGCGGAACAGTCATGTTTCAAGGGGACGTAACATCTCTGCTCCCTCCTTCAGGCAATGAGGGTTACATACGTAACTTAGACATTCCCTTTCAGTTGGTCACGTTCAACATCACGTCAGAAAGAGACTGATGAATCAGGGCCCTTACAAAACGCCACATGGCTGTCTTCCAGTGACCTGTGTAAGTGATAGCACCCTGTTGTGAGGCCAGCATGAGTGAAGGCCTATACCTGACACAGAATGCACTGGGTAGCAAAATCCAGCTGGATGTATGCTAGCAGGCTGCGTGCTCATAGGAGGATTTACAAAGGCAGGTAGACATACCAGCCGAGACACACTACCAAGAGACTTACAGTACTGTGGAAATACACAAGTGGGATTGCCCAGAAAAGGGGAATTACAACACATGGAGACACCTAGTCCCACACAGGGCAGACCTATAGGGCATGCATGCAAGTGCTGGACATCAACAGTGCTGGAGGAACCCAGGGTTCGGAACTGAGAAGCTCACCTGAGGAGAATAGCACAGCAAGCGGATTGACACAGAGCAGGTCCTTATTGGTCCAAAGGGGCAATTACCTGGGAGGACACGGGCTGTATACGGAGATGATAAAATCTCACAAATGTGTTAGGTGTCGCCAAGCCCACAGCTCAACAGATGTCTCTTAGTGAGGCACCATGTGCCAGTGTCCAGGAGGAGGCTACACTCCTAGTTGAGTGAGCTCTCACCCCTAGGGGGAATGGCAGGTTTTGAGCCTGATAAACCAGGACAATAGCCTTTCCCTTCTGCTTGCAAATTCACCACCTGATCTGTAAAGGGAGTGGTGTGAACTTTAGGCACATATCCAGGCTGGTGTCTCAAGATAACGTGAGAGTTGGCCGGCCCGAATTCCAGGCACGCTTCGTCAACTGAAAATGCCTGCAGGTCCCTGACCCTCTTAACTGAAGTCAAAGCTGTCAGGATTAGAAAGCAAGGGTTAGAAGGTAGCTCTATGCAGTGCCGATAGAACCACTGCGAGCCTCTTGGCCCCTCTCTCGAACCTGATGACCAGATTGTGCTTCCCAAGAGACTTACCATCAACAGGGTCATGGTGCGCTGAAATGACGGCCACATAGACATTTAGGGTGGGAGGAGACAGCCTTCATTCTGACCTTTCTGAAGAAAGGAAAGCACTGACACGAACAGGCATCTCCAGGGGTTTTCATGACGTGAAGAACACCAAGTGATGAAGAGGTTCCACTTCAAAGCAAAGGCTCTAACTGAGTGATGGTAGCCACCACCTGAGGTGACAAGGTACCTAAACATTCTGTGACCCGTCCAGAACCCACACATGTAAGTTCCAAAGATTGTGACGTGGGTGCCAGAGGGTGCCCCGTCTCTGAGAAAGAAGGTCTTTCATCTGAGGAATTGGCCTGGGTGGGGTTGTCGCGAGGAGTACAAGTTCGGGGAACCAGGTCCGGCCGGGACAAAAAGGGGCAACCATGAGGACCTGCTCCTCATCCTCCCTGATCTTGCACAACGTCTGTGCAAGAAGGCTCACTGGGGGAAACACATACTTGATCAGGCCCAGTGGCCAGCTGTGTGCCAGAGCGTCCGTGCCAAGGGTACCCTCGGTCAGGGAGTAAAACAACTGGTAGCAGGAATTTTCTGGAGAGGCAAACAGGTCTACCGGAGCGTCTCCGAAGCGTTCCCAAATCAGCTGAACCGACTGGGGGTGGAGTCTCCATTCCCTGGGGAGAGACTGCTGACGTAAAAGCTCATCAGCTGCACGGTACGATGTGAATGGCATGAAGCGACCTCAGGTGCTTCTGATTCCACAAGAGGAGATGGCGAGCAAGTTGCAACATGCAGTGGGAGCGTAGACCACCCTGACGGTTGATGTATGCTACGGTCGCAGTGTTGTCCACAAGCAGTGTTGTCCACATGCAGTGTTGAGAACATGCTTGTCCTTCAGCAGAGCCCTGAAGCAGTGCAGAACAAGCTGTACTGCTAGCAACTCGAGGCAATTGACATGCCACTGAAGTTGGCGTCCTGTCCAGGAACCTGACGCTGCATGTACGTTGCAAATGGCACCCCAGCCTGTGGCTGAGGCATCTGTTGACACCACAACATGTCTGGACACTGGTTTTAGGGGAACGCCAGCCCATAGAAATGAGTGGTCCAATCACGGGTTGAAGGTTCTGAGGCAGGCCTGACCAACAGATCTGTAAGCCTTGGCCACAAGTATGGATAAGAACTTACAGGTCTTGGAGGGAAGCTTGGGACCACCTAGCCATGCGGAGGTGCTCTGAGGACACAGTTGCATCGCAACAGAAAGCTCAACTGGGGGAATCCCAGCATACACCTTGGCTGCTCCGCCATCGAGGGCAGTGAAGGAGGAGGAAGCACCAGAACGGTTTCGGGCAGTTAAAGATGCCTTCCATGAACTCTCCACTTCCTGGTGCACCTTCGGGAAGAAAGGACACAGGGGAGGGGGCTGGCGATCTTCCTCCCCCGAGCCCCAAATGAGATGTCAGGAGCCTGAGAGGGTCCGGCAAACTCAACCGAAAACTCAACTGGCTGCAGCATTTGTGAAAGGGGTGTGGCCCGAGGAGGCTGGCTCATCCGGGAAGCCTACATGGTAACCCTCAGATACGTCAGAAACGCGGGAGCCGAATGCAGGAAGCTCAGACGAACCGATGAATTGCTTGCAAACACTCCGGTGAAGCGAAAACTTGAATGCGAGTTGCTTGCGCTACTCCTTATATACCCACACAGTGGGGCAGAGCTCGCAATGCAATCCCGCAGACCAAGGTACACTGTGTACCACTGGCTCGTTTTGTTACCACTCAAAGGTGATTGTGCTCTCGGGCGAGACCCCATTCGTCAGTCTCTTTCTGATGTAGAACGTGGAACGTGACCGACTGAAAGGGAACTTTTTTTTCTTTAGTAAAGTCAGTCTAATATATTTTAGGTCATAATATTTTTTTCTGTTTTCTTTTGTATTTTGAGAGACTTTTATGATACTAATTAATATTTATGCAATAATTATGATAAAATGTTTCCCACTGAAAATATAATTTTTTTTTCTTGGTATAATCACTAGATTCCTGTATAGGAGTGTAAAGAGAGGCTTGTGAATATTCTTGTTTTTATATTTATTTGTTTACTTTTATAAGGTTGTGGATCTAAATGTAACTTATTTTTGTCAAGGTTTATAATTGTTGTTGTTTTAAATGTTGATTTGAAGTGGATGTTTTTGCATTAATATTACTACATTCAAACCTGAAGACTGAAAGCATTTTGTTGCATACAACATTAATTTTTTTTTTCAAATTGTAACAAAAATTAACAGGAATGCTATATCAGCATATTATTGTTATCATAATTCAGCTTTGCTGATCTTATATTAATTTCTAAAAGTTTCTTATCTGATACAAAACTTTAAATATGATTCATGATTTTACATTGACAATATGTGATATTAGCAGGATAAACCGGACACTTCAACTCAATCACAGCAATGGAGAATTATCATGAAATTTTGAGAAGTTGGATGACAGAGATTTCTCTGGTTTTCTTCTACCTGACCTTTATCCTCTGTGTTCCTGGAAATGCATTTGTCGTGTATGTTGCTGGATTGAAGATGAAGAGGACTGTTAATACAGTAGGGTTTCTCAATCTAGCGATTGCTGACCTCTTGTGCTGCCTTTTCACTCTTTACTATGTGACCGAGAGGAGTTTTAATGAGAACTGGGTGTATGGATCCATAATGTGCAAGATTTTCCCCTTCATTATGCTCATCAACATGTTTGCCAGCGTTTTCACACTGAGCTTGATTAGTCTGGATCGGTTTACTCAGGTGATCACGCCGGTTTGGGCTCAGAATCATCGCAGCTTGTTCATCGCACGACTGTCCTGTGTATCGGTTTGGATTCTGTCTTCAATTCTCAGTCTGCCTTTTATGATGTTAAGAGAGACTTACACAAAAAATAATAAAACACAGTGCCGGCTTTATCAACCTGATAAAGACAATTATGAATTGTATGGAAGGCTAAGCATCATCAGATTTGTGATTGGCTTTTTAGTTCCTCTCATATGCATCACAACATGTTATGTAATTATCAATGAAGATTCGGGAGGAGCGCGTCAGATACTTAGCCTAATCATCACAGGTGGACCATAATCAAGTAATCAATCCCATAGTATAAATATCGCTGACTTACCTCTATCCATTGACGGTTTATCAGCATCCCTCCTCCACCCCATCTCCTCACTTCAAGTTCACTTTACAATATACGGGGAAGGGGGGGTACTCTAGGTTCGGGCAATTCCCGAGCTCGGAGCCCTTCCCCAGACAGCACGCCAAATACGCATACCATACCTCAGCTAATTATATGTAAGCGTGAACTAGTGAAACGGATTCATCGCACACAAGTTAGACAGGAGTCATTTTCACTCTGGACGAGCGTTTCGTATCATGTTGGCTGTAATCGTGGCCTTTTTTCTTTGCTGGTTGCCGTATCACATATTGCGTTTGATAATAATGTACGGAGATAAATCAAGTCGCCCGGTGGCTTTGGCAGTGAATATGTTGCCCATCTCTTTGGCGTATTTCAACAGCTGTCTGAACCCCATTCTGTATGTTTTCATGGGGCAGGATTTTAAGAGCAATGTTAAACTTTCTCTAAGACGTGTTTTTGAAAGAGTTTTCTCTGAGGATGGAACACAAGCATCACGATCCACACAGCCTCAACACACACACTCAGTGTAGTGAAGATATCAGCTCATTTAAACTATATATACTGTTTTCTGTTTTCTGATTGTTTTATATTACTATTTTGTTTACTATTACTATTTTCTACTATTAATGTTTTAATTATTTATTCTCTAAATTCATCAACTTGAAGTCAGCAAGTCTTCTAACTCTTATTCATTATTCCTGTGTTTCTTTCTCTATTGTTGATGTATTTTCAGTGATTGGTGATTTGTGAACTATCGTCAAAGCTTAACATTGCAACGATAGAATACTGATGCTTGATTAACTTTTTTGGTTTCTATCAGCGTAGAAAAAAAATTGTAATATTAATTCATAATAATGGCATGTGGTTTCTATGCTGAATTCAATAAGATTTTTTTTTTAAAACATATATTTTCAGTGTTTTGTGATGAACTATAGTAATAGAATACTATGCTATAGTGTCTTCTTTTGTTTGCTGTCAGCTTAGATGAAATTTGTAATATTTCACTAATAATGGCTTGTGGTTTCTATAATGAATGGATTAAGAAGAATACATGTATATACATAATTTAAAGCTTGCATTTATGAAAAAACTAAGTTTTATGATACACAGGAAAACTTGGGCAATGTTGCTGTCAACAGGCAACCATGTTAGACACAGGGCTCACAACTGATCTAAAATATCCAGATAGAAATATTACCCATTCTCAATGGGAAGTGCCCTAGCAATATTGTTCAAAAAAAGTTGCCTGGCAAAATTACCTCAAGATGTTGCCTGTGTATCATCACCCTAAAACATATTTAAATTTTTCATATTCCAGTTAAGAGTTTTCTCACTTTTGTGTTACATGGACTTGTCATAAATTACAACCAAAGTCTGTTATGTATAAATAGTGTTTTGCATATAAAGTGCAAAGATAATAATGTTTAAATTATTATAATTAGTGCAAATAGTTTGCTAACAACAGTTTTCTCTGTGTCAAGCCTAATGTTTTCAATTCTAAACCTCTTAAAAACAACAACAAAACCAGATATGCTTTAAACGCAAGGGTAAAAAAATAATCAGTTACATCTTTAAACACATGCACGTTTGCTGACAAAACTGACTTGTAATTTTCTACCAAAACAACTTCCTCTTTTTCCTCACGACATACTGTAACCTCTTAAAAATAAAGCTTTTTATTGACATCAATGGTTGTATGAAGAAACGTAAAAATCAATGGAAGCTTTCAAATGCAGAAAATGTCCTTTTTAGTTAATTTTTTTTTTCAGATTTTAAAAATGTTCTTCACAGTGGTTCTTTCATGAACACTGAAAGGTTCTTTTGGGAACCAAAATTGGTTTTTCTGTGGCTCACTGCAAAAACATCCTTTTGGAACCTTTATTTTTAAGAGTGTACTCTCTCTCTCTCTCTCTCTCTCTCTCTCTATATATATATACAGTATATATTGTTGCCCTGCACTAAACTGCTAAAGTTCATATGTGCGTTGAGTGGAGAACTGCCTGCTAATTGTTCTAGTTTTGTCTGTGAAGAATGTGGCAAAATCATCAGCTGTTAAAGAGGTGATGGAGGGAACAGAGAAGAGAATTGAATGTTTTGAAGAGGTTACGTGTGTCTGTAGTATGAAGATTTGGCAGTATATGGACTTCAGCAGAGAAAGATGAATGCAAAAACTGATACATAATCAGGTCTGACGGATCTTTTGATTTGTGCCATTTTCTTTCTGCTGCCCTGAGTTTGGACCGATGCTCACGGAGAACCTTCAGATAACCAGGGGTAAGAAGAGGCAGCACATGCTGGCCTGGAAGAGAAAGGACATATATCACCTAGACAAGAAGTTAAGGATAGAGCATAAAGTTTTAGGTGCTGCAT
Source organism: Carassius auratus (assembly GCF_003368295.1). Lineage (NCBI taxonomy): Eukaryota > Metazoa > Chordata > Actinopteri > Cypriniformes > Cyprinidae > Carassius > Carassius auratus. The sequence goes on from NC_039252.1 coordinate 16,979,956, forward strand.
TCACATCCAGGAAGCGTAGGATTCCCCTAAAAGTAACCGGAAGTGATAAATGTGATACTTATCTTTAGAGTTGTTCTGATTCCGATTCTAGTATCAGAAATATCACCGATACCATAACAAATTCTGGCATCGGCATTGGCAAGTAAATTAACCCATATACCGATCCGATACCATTTTCAAGACCTAGTTATGACTGCTAGCTTTGCCTAACCGCTGCACGGTTCTTCTTCGCTGCTCAGAATGCATTGCAAACACAGGAAGTTGTGCTGTGTTGCCACAAGCAACCCCTGTTTAGAGCAGCGAAGAAGAAATGAAAACGTGTTAGCAGCACTGATCTATGACTGGATCGCTCATCGCGTTCTAAACTACCAACAGACAGTAAAGCCGCTTCTATATTATAGTCAGTGTTGGGCAGTAGCGTCGCTACAAGCAGCGAAGCTACTAGTTTAACTACATTTCTCAGTAGCTTGGTCGTAGCTTCGCTACTTTCTGAATCAAATAGCTTTTCAGTAGCGAAGCTCTTTTTTTTTTTACTAAGTAGTGCGGTAGCTTCCACACAAGCTACATTTTCGCAAGCATTTCTGAATCTCAAACTCAAATCAGGAAATACAACTGCTAAGATCGCTGATCCCGGATAAGTAGTGACGCGACGGCGCTACTTCATCTTGTTCGTGTTTACGGTGGATCACAACCAGCCATCTTTATGATGCATTACCGCCACCTTCTGCACCGGATGGTACCACTCCTTGGCCAGTCACGCAAAAATTATTTGATGAAATGATGGCATATGATGAGGTCGGAGAACAGTTAATCCCGAGGAGTGAGTCGCCGTGGCCGTACCTCGACAAGTACATGACACTGACCGAGATAGCAGAGAGAAAATATGTTTTCAGATGCTGCTTGTAAAAATTATCAGGGTTCCCCTTACAAAAGGAAAATATATTTACCTAAAATATATTGTGATATATTGTAATATATTATTTTCCTTTTTATTTCTAATATTTTATATATTTGAATACATTTAATAATATATTGATGACACATATATTATATAATATATTGCAAAATATACAAATGATTGCCGCTTTCAATATATTGCAATATATTGGAAAAAATAAATATATATAAGAATATATGCCTTATATATTACATTATATTTTCCAATATACTGCAATATATTTTTGTTTCATAAGGGCCAGCCTGGCCATTTTTTTGTACTGTTTGGAGGTCTTGCATTTTGTTCTGCAAAGTCCTGCGGAATATTAAGCATGCCCATGCAACAGGTGCATACACTTACTTGTGCGCACATTGTTAATTACATGTATTTTGATTGTTTTTGTTGCCAAATTGATAAGGAACACAAAACTATTAAACTAAACAATTACACCTGCCTATCTGTTTGACTGACAGTTTTAAGCACTGAGATAGCATTGACTTGTAATAAAACGTGTTCAACATAAAAATGTAATTTTAAAAGTAGCTTAGATGTAGCAAGCTACTGTTAATGTAGCTTAGCTTGCTACATTTCCCAGGGGGGTAGCTTCAGTGTAGTGAAGCTTCATTTACTGTAGAGTAACTGGTAGCTTAGCTCACTACATTTTCCAAGTACCTTGCCCAACACTGATTATAGTTCAGTGGTTAGCAGTATGTCCGCTGTTTAGCAGTATTTCCGCTGTTTAGCAGTATTTCAGACTGGACCAACCAGACAGTAAAACGGCGACTAGGGATGCCGTGTGTTACTATATGAGGACACGAACACATAAACAGTCACTTAATGAGAATTTACCATTTCATTTGAGAAAACTGTCATATCATAAACACAGACACTCAAAGATCTTCATGGTGAGTAAATTGACAATATATTAAGCTACTGTTGTAGCCCACAGTATATTTAGCTACGTCTCAATGTAGTAATACGTCTCTATTAATAATAATAATTATGCCTAGACGGTTGCTTGTTTTTTACTTGTTTTATCTGATTATCTGATTAGTATAGATTTTTTTTATATTCCTAGACTTATGTTGCAGTTTTTTTCTACAGTTATATTGTAAACCTAAAATACCTTTTTTAGTTTGTGGTGTTAGATTTTTGGCTGCATTTGAAGTTCTTTTTCGCTTAAGAAAATAATATTACTGTCAAATTCATGTCAGATAATACAAATGCTGTAATAAATACAGTAGTTTACCATGTATTTGTTCATGTTTTATCAAGGGATAAGTCTGAAGCACACCATAAAATAATTCTAGCAATTTACACAGGGCTAGTAGTATATACAGCTGTATATACAGATACACACCCAGGTATCGGATCAGTACTCGGTATCGGCCGACACCCTGAGCCCAGGTATCGGAATCGGTATCGGGAAGAGTAAAAGGGTATCAGAACATCTCTACTTATCTTGTACAACAATTAATTTAGAATGTATTATTGTTATTTAAGAACAGAAGATCTCCAAGCAACCCTCAGCAGCATTTAATTTCTTAATACACATTTTGAATGAAGTTCGAAGGCTTTTAAAAGTGGTGCTGCACAGACCAATTGGTGCCTGACATCAAAGGACCGCGAGAGCGATTCAAAAGCACAAGGAGTCGTCTGGTCTCTAAGCTCTTGCGCTACTTTGATGTCACACACCCTTCAGTCTGATGGTGATGACCCACTTCAAGTCAAACAAGTCGAAGGATTCAATGAACCATTCATAAAGAAGCATTTACTTCACTCCTGAATGAATCAGCTATTTAAACGAATCAAATAAATGAATAAATGACTTGTTGACTTAATCATTAAGACATTTACCAACACCCAATGGCAGCTTTAGTTTATTATTTAGAGCAGGGGTCGCCAAACATTTTGGAATGGCTTGCCATTTTAAATTTTTCTGGTGACAGTGCCAATACAACCCACCCCACCCCCTGTTTTAATGTATTCTGTATTTAAACGGTACATAGACATTTTTAAATATGATAAAAAAAAACTATTTGATGCAAATACTTTCTGAATATTTTTGTATAAATTGTTTTAATAACAGATACACAATGTGCTATATGTGTGTGTGACAAGGTCAATCCATTAAAAATCAGTTTAATCACTGTTAATGTGCTGCTTTAATAATTGATACATGTGCACAAATACACACACACTCACTCACACACTCACCTCGCACACCGAGATCATGCTGTGCAAAAAGTAACATTCAGAAGCTCATAATCTTGTCATAGCTGCCACGCGACTTTTATTAATCGATATTTAAAGTAAAAAAGTGATGTGACATACTGCCAAGTATGGTGACCCATACTCAGAATTCATGCTCTGAATTCTGAGTATGGGTCTTTGTATTTGTTTTACTACATAATTACAGTCAAGCCTGAACACAGGAAGCATTTTGTTACACAATACATTACAAATGTATAAAATGTAACAAAAATTATGCCAAATCAGAGGTTAATCCTTCTGGGTCTGATCTGATTTTAACTTCTTATTCCAGTCTTCTGGATCATTTTGTCTATATGGTTATAGCCCTACCAATTCATTTGAGTATGTATAATTCTGTATGTGTGTGTCTGTGAGTGTGTGTAAGTGTGTGTGAGCGCATGTGTGAGTTGGTGTGTTGATCTTGCACTCATATTTTAGAGTTTCACCCCTTCATTGCACTGCAATTTTTGTTTGCGTTGTGGGGGATTTGTAGATTGTACACACAAAATATTCTGTATTTTCCCCATTTCCCATTCATTTCCACTTTTGACAGAAGACAATAAGTGTAACTACTTTTGTATGGTCACTTAGCTTTTTCGAATCTTGCCCTCAATTTTTGTGTGTATGTGTGTTCACATACCAAGTGCCATAAAGTTGGTCATGATGTTTCACAGCTTAACCATGTTTGAAATGTTGGTAAAGCCTGATGACGTGATAAATTTGAAGAAGTGGTATAAAGTCTTGAACATTAGAGAAGAAATCATTTGCCAGGATAACTGTGAATCGAATCATAACACTGTGAGTCATGATTACTTATGTAGAGCTATTGATATGATTTTTAAACATTTGAATGTACTTTAAAGTAATGGTAAATGCATATTTGTTATAATAATTAATCTATGCTGATCATATATTAATTTCTTAAAGTTTCTTATGACACAACACTTTAAATATGATTCATGATTTTACATTGACAATATGTGATATTAGCAGGGTAAACTGGACCCTTCCACTCAATCACAGCAATGGAGGATTATCATGAAATTTTGAGAAATTGGACGAGTGTGATTTCTCAGGTCTTCTTCTACCTGACTTTTATCCTCGGAGTTCCTGGAAATGCATTTGTCGTGTATGTTGCTGGATTGAAGATGAAGAGGACTGTTAATACAGTAGGGTTTCTCAATCTAGCGATTGCTGACCTCTTGTGCTGCCTTTTCACTCTTTACTATGTGACCGAGAGGAGTTTTAATGAACACTGGGTGTATGGATCCATAATGTGCAAGATTTTCCCCTTCATTATGCACATCAGCAGGTTTGCCAGCGTTTTCACACTGAGCTTTATTAGTCTGGATCGGTTTACTCAGGTGATCACACCGGTTTGGGCTCAGAATCATCGCAGCTTGTTCATCGCACGACTGTCCTGTGTATCGGCTTGGATTCTGGCTTCAATTCTCAGTCTGCCTTTTACGATGTTAAGAGAGACTTACACAAAAAATAATAAAACACACTGCCGGCTTTATCAACCTGATAAAGACAATTATGAATTGTATGGAAGGTTGAGCATCATCAGATTTGTGTTTGGCTTTTTGGTTCCTCTCATATGCATCACAACATGCTACGGATTCATCGCACAGAAGTTAGGCAGGAGTCATTTTCACTCTGGACGAGCGTTTCGTATCATGTTGGCTGTAATTGTGTCCTTTTTTCTTTGCTGGTTGCCGTATCACATATTGCGTTTGATAATAATGTACGGAGATAAATCAAGTCGCCCGGTGGCTTTGGCAGTGAATATGTTGCCCATCTCTTTTGCGTATTTCAACAGCTGTCTGAACCCCATTCTGTATGTTTTCATGGGGCAGGATTTTAAGAGCAATGTTAAACTTTCTCTAAGACGTGTTTTTGAAAGAGTTTTTACTGAGGAGGGAACACAAGCATCACAATCCACACAGCTTCAACACACACACTCAGTGTAGTGAAGATATCAGCTCATTTATACTATATATACTGTTTTCTGTTTTCTGATTGATTTGTATTACTATTTTGATGATGTTTTAATTATTTCTTCTCTAAATTCATCAACTTGAAGTCAGCAAGTCATCTAACTCTTATTCATCATTCCTGTGTGTTTCTCTCTGTATTGTTGATGTATTTTCAGTGATTGGTGATTTGTGAACTATCGTCAAAGCTTAATCTTACAACGATAGAATACTGATGCTTGATTAACTTTTTTGGTTGCTATCAGCTTAGAAAAAGCTTGTAATATTAATTCATAATAATGGCATGTGGTTTCTATGCTGAATTCATTAAGAAAAAAAATATATATACAGAATTTGCATTCACTTTAGTGAAGATATCGACTAATTTATTATTTTCTGATTGATTTGTGTTATTATTCTAAAACTATTGAACTATTTCTCATCAAAATTCATCAAGTCAAACTTAGCAAGTCATCTAACATTTATTCATGATTTCTTTTTCTGTATTGTTCATATATTTTCAGTGTTTTTTGATGAACTATAGTAATAGAATATTATGCTATAGTGTATTTTGTTTGCTGTCAGCTTAGATGAAATTTGAAATATTTCACTAATAATGGCTTGTGGTTTCTATAATGAATGGATTAAGAAGAATAGATGTATATACATAATTTAAAGCTTGCATTTATGAAAAAAACTAAGGTTTATGATACACAGGATAACTTGGGAAATGTTGCTGTCAACAGGCAACCATGTTAGACACAGGGCTCACAACTGATCTAAAATATCCAGATAGAAATATTACCCATTCTCAATGGGAAGTGCTCTAGCAATGTTGTTCAAAAAAAAGTTGCCTGGCAAAATGTCCTCAAAATGTTGCCTGTGTATCATCAGCCTAAAACACATTTAAATTTTTCATATTCCAGTTATGTTTTTTTTCTCTCACTTTTGTGTCATATGGTCATAAATTACAACCAAAGTCTGTTATGTATAAATGGTGTTTTGCATATAAAGTGCAAAGATAATAATGTTTAAATGTAAGTTCATTGGACTGTACAATAAACATTCAATTAATTTTGAGTGAAAATTATTATAATTAGTGCAAATAGTTGCTAACAACAGTTTTCTCTGGGTCAAGCCTAATGTTTTCAATTCTAAACCTCTTAAAAACAACAACAACAAAAACAGATATGCTTTAAACTCAAGAGTAAAAAAATAATCAGTTAAATCTTTAAACACATGCACGTTTGCTGATAAAACTGACTTGTAATTTTCTACCAAAACAACTTCCTCTTTTTCCTCACGACATACTGTACCTCTTAAAAATAAAGCTTTATATTGACATCAATGGTTGTATGAAGAAACGTAAAAATCAATGGAACCTTTCAAATGCAGAAAATGTTCTTTTTAGTGAATTTTTTTTTTTTTTTTCAGATTTAAAAAAATGTTCTTCACAATGGTCAAACTTCCTTTTGTAACCTTTATTTTTAAGAGTGTACTCTCTCTCTCTTTATATATATATATATATATATACAGTATATATTGTTGCCCTGCACTAAACTGCTAAAGTTCATATGTGCGTTGAGTGGAGAACTGCCTGCTAATTGTTCTAGTTTTGTCTGTGAAGAATGTGGCAAAATCATCAGCTGTTAAAGAGGTGATGGAGGGAACAGAGAAGAGAATTGAATGTTTTGAAGAGGTTACGTGTGTCTGTAGTATGAAGATTTGGCAGTATATGGACTTCAGCAGAGAAAGATGAATGCAAAAACTGATACATAATCAGGTCTGACGGATCTTTTGATTTGTGCCATTTTCTTTCTGCTGCCCTGAGTTTGGACCGATGCTCACGAAGAACATCAGATAACCAGGGGTAAGAAGAGGCAGCACATGCTGGCCTGGAAGAGAAAGGACATATATCACCTAGACAAGAAGTTAAGGATAGAGCATAAAGTTTTAGGTGCTGCATTCACATCCAGGAAGCGTAGGATTCCCCTAAAAGTAACCGGAAGTGATAAATGTGATACTTATCTTTAGAGTTGTTCTGATTCCGATTCTAGTATCAGAAATATCACCGATACCATAACAAATTCTGGCATCGGCATTGGCAAGTAAATTAACCCATATACCGATCCGATACCATTTTCAAGACCTAGTTATGACTGCTAGCTTTGCCTAACCGCTGCACGGTTCTTCTTCGCTGCTCAGAATGCATTGCAAACACAGGAAGTTGTGCTGTGTTGCCACAAGCAACCCCTGTTTAGAGCAGCGAAGAAGAAATGAAAACGTGTTAGCAGCACTGATCTATGACTGGATCGCTCATCGCGTTCTAAACTACCAACAGACAGTAAAGCCGCTTCTATATTATAGTTCAGTATTTAGCAGTATGTCCGCTGTTTAGCAGTATTTCAGACTGGACCAACCAGACAGTAAAACGGCGACTAGGGATGCCACAAGTACTGGCACTTCTCTATCAAATCGGTGCTGAAAATGTAAAAATGTGATGATAGCAGCATCTCTGTAGTACCAGTAGTAAGTTACCGACTCCCGAGTACACTCGATCCCCGCAGTTGCGTTCAGTCACTTCCGTGTTAGTCTAAGAGCAGGGCTCCAGACTGAAGCCGAATATATACTAGTGTCTGTGAATATTAAACTACAAAATACTATTTAAATATTACTCCTGCAAATTCTACATCTCTGTGGGAGACGGCCGCAGATGCGCGGGAGCTCGCTGTTTTGCAGTCTCTGCCGTGTGTCACTATATGAGGACACGAACACATAAACAGTCACTTCATGAGAATTTACCGTTTCATTTGAGAAAACTGTCATATCATAAACACAGACACTCAAAGATCTTCATGGCGAGTAAATTGACAATATATTAAGCTACTGTTGTAGCCTACAGTAGATTTAGCTACGTCTCTATGTAGTAATAATACGTCTCTATTAATAATAATAATTATGCCTAGACGGTTGCTTATTTTTTTACTTGTATTGTTGTAAAGAGATTATCTGATTAATATAGAATTTTTTATATTCCTAGACTTATTTGTTGCAGTTTTTTATACAGTTATATTGTAAACCTAAAATACCTTTTTTAGTTTGTGGTGTTAGATTTTTGGCTGCATTTGAAGTTCTTTTTCGCTTAAGAAAATAATATTACTGTCAAATTCATGCCAGATAATACAAATGCTGTAATAGATACAGTAGTTCACCATGTATTTGTTCATGTTTTATCAAGGGATAAGTCTGAAGCACACCATAAAATAATTCTAGCAATTTACACAGGGCTAGTAGTAAAGAGCCACCTCAGTCATTTTGACACTGACGAGCGCTGTTAGACCGCTGAAACTTTTTCCTGAAGTGCCTATAGTACGTGCAGCGTTCATGCGCGCATCCGTAGACTAGCGCAAGTTAATTCTCACACTTTAATAGTATTTATAGCTCCTAACAGGCTGTGTGATTATGAGAAGTTATTACCTCAAAATGTACATGAGTATGCTGTTTTCCTATGGCTCGCGTGCCAGTGATTATTCCTCTGCGTGCCACTGTTGGCACTAGCACCGTAGGTTGCCGGCCCATGATTTAGAGCAGTGGTTCTCAACCTTTTTTTTCCAGCAGGCCGCACGATGGTCCAGTGCAAGTCTCGCATATAATTTACATATTACGTCACCAATACAAATCGACCTGATTTATAATATTATAGCCTAAATATTATGATATCTAATCTCAGGCACGTGCACAGGTAGGGCTCAACCTGTGCAGAGCACATGCCCTTTTTGCCCTTACACTCCGAAGTGCCCTTTATTTTAATTTTTTTTTTTATTATTATTGATTTATTTTTTTAAATCAATGCTATTGGTAACCTTTTACGTCTGTCTTTCTGTTGTACAAATATTTCGCAAATGAAAGTTCTTAAAACGAGCTTGTGTAAATCTTTTTCGATCCTCAAGCTGTCAGTAAGCTGATAACTCCGCCCCCTCTATATTCATTGAATCAACTGAAGTTTTACAGCAGCCGCACAGTAGACACCAGCTGAGCTGAACAGTTTTGCGAAGGGTAAATAAATATCTTCTTGTTTGAATAAGTACTACTAAACACTTGTCTATAAAGGCTCATATTTTATTTATTGGATGTCTGTCTGACTGACTGAGACATGTGGGACATCGCCTGAGAGAGAGGGCTAACATTTGCCATCTAGTCATAGCCAATAGATAGCCAACACTTAAATAGCCTGTGCGTACAGTAGCATTTCATCTTTTATAAAATGCGATTTTGGCCAAATGCATTTTACCACAGGAAAAACCGAGCGCTCCGTCTATATAGCTACAAAAACTAGTTTGTAACATGTAGATGAAAATGTGATGTGACAAAGGACGCGATATTGATGTGCGCGTGCGCAGTAAACCAGGGTAGGAAAATCTGACAGGGTAGGATAAAATGTCAGGACACCGGCAGCGGCAGGTGCCATCGCCGTTTTAATGACGAAAAAAAAAAAATTCACATTTGCACACATTTGCTGGTCAAAAACTAAATATATTGGTAAGTGATACAACAACATATAATTTGTTTTTACCATCGGAAAATCATAACAGGTGCGCCCCTGCGCTGTTTCGAACTGGAACTTACACAAAGCGACGAGTGATCCTCGTCACCTAGATAACATATTTCTAAGAAATTTCTTCTTTGATTTATGATTGCTGATACACTTAATTTATTAACATTTAGGCTAATCATGTTATGGTATACTCTCCGCTCGTCCTCACATGTATAAAATGTAGTAAAACATGTTTTTACTACAGTAATGTAGTAGTAACTAAAAAAAAATGACAGAAGATCACTGTGAAATCTTTATAGTTTATCATGCAGAATGTAATTCATGATTCATTCCAAGGCTTCATTTATTTGATCCAAAATACAGCAAAAACACTTATATTGTTTAATATTTTAAAAATTTTAAATAACTATTTTCTATTTGAATATATTTTAAAATGTAATTTATTTTTGTGATCAAAGCTGAATTTTCAGCATCATTACATCAGTACTCTTCAGTGTCACGTGATCCTTCAGAAATGCTTTTCACTGCAACTGTACTTTTCACACTGTTTTTATTTATTTTTTCATTGCTGGCTTATTTTAGGGAAAGTGTAGTGGTTAAGAGACCTTCAAGAGACCAACATCCCTGGTCCACCACAGTATCAAATTTTTGCCAGTTAGGCGGATACATATTGGATATGTTATAGTAACGGTATGGCTATAGTTTCTTGTAATCTGGAATTGAGTTGGACATAATTACTTAAATTATATTTCAAAAAAGTTTGTCAAAAATACTTAATTCATTGCTCACCTTCCCCTCTTCTCAATGTCATTCATAATCATGTTAACCAAATAATACAAATTAGCTTATAAAACCAAACAGAATAGCTAAAAAAGAGAATATATAATTTTTTTTCTTTGCAAAGTTCATAAAAAAAGTGGATAAAGTTCAATAAAAAAAGATTTTGGTTTCTGTTTGGTTTTATAAGCTAATTTGTATTATTTGGTTAACATGTTTATGTATGAGTCAAGTATTTTATATCTATATAAATGCAATTTAAAAAAAGAGGGAGTCTATATTATCTATAGATAATATATATTATCTAATTATCTTATATTATTATTATGGTTGTTATTATCTTGAATAAATCTAAAGCTTTTGAGACTATTATTTTGTGTTATTGAATTTGTCATGAAGATGTGACCATTTCTTCCTTTTATGCTGGCTTACTAAATAATCTTGATATAATAAAAAGGGAGGGGGGTGCCCTTTTTTGGTTTCAGCACATGCCCCTCAAAAGGTCTGTGCACGGCCCTGTCTAATCTATTACATTCATTGAAATAAATAAATAATTCTACTCCCCATAAATAAAGCACCTGATGCTGTCGGGAGCTAACCAGTTATGTGAGGTTCAGCTCGAAAGGAGTAACAGCACAAAGAAGTTGCGATTGTAAAGCCTGTGTTATACTTTCCGGATGAGCATTCCGGACGCAGACTTCTTCTGAATGCGCAGGCTGATGGTTCGCTCTGCAAAAAAAAAGGGTTATCAAACAATTGCCCAGAATTATTGCACATCGCTGTCTTTAAATTTATTTATTGACGAATTGCACAGGTTCGAATAGCAATGGTCTTCTTCACTCTGCCTGCACAGTGCAATTGTGCTTTTGAAGCCTACTGACCACGCGCACGTCATCTGCTCAGAGCCTCGGCACACACTCTCCGATGGCGATTTTTACGTCATACCTACCTAGCGGTCCATAGCAGACTCAGGGACGCAGAAAGTTTAACAGAGGCTTTAAGATGCAGTCTGTAAGACGCGCACGGGAGCATGACTTTGACGCGCAACATTGCAGAAAATGTGCATTCACAAATGTAGCCTATGTTGATCCAAATATGTAAATCACTTTCGAATTTAATAATATGAGGTTCTCTCCAGAGATGTTTTGCCATATTTCTTCAATTAAGGATTGCTACGTAGTATATGGTGTTATTTGCCTGAACAACTTCAAGTGAGTTGCGGGGCAAACCGAAAATCCAGCACTTCTCCTTCACTACTGCGACCATTGTTGTTTGTACGTGTTCATTCGCTGGCATTTTTCTCATTTCTTTTTTTCTCCCTTAAAAACAAATTTGACCATTCTGATGCTCAATTGTACCTTAACTGATGGCTGTTGATGACTATTTGAATTGAATTCTGCCAAAGTGCGCGCTTGTATGTGTTCCTTAAATGCGTAATGTTATGTGAGTAGGTCTGCTCATGTCTGAAAATAATATATGAAAAACAAAATAATTTCACATAAAAACATTAGGATATAGCTTATATTTCAATAGTAGCCTACATTTTTTAATTAATGTAAAAAATAAAATTAATTGTAAAACTGAAAGTTTATTTTTATTTTTTATACAGCATATGGCGGGCCGCATTTGAATTCGTGATGGGACACGTGGCCCGCGGGCCGCGGGTTGAGAACCACTGATATAGAGTATCATTTCATTAAAGAAATAATTTCATAGTAATAATAATAAAATTAAGAAAATAAATTACTAAAGTTATAGTTCATCCGACCAAAAATGACAATTCTGTCATCATTTACTCACATGGTCCAAAAGAATAGACTATATGTAATAAATTTTATCAATCAAAATATTTATTGCTGAACCCCGTTTCTTGTAATGCCTGTTTGATGCTTTACACAACAATGACTTAAAATGATCTTTTGGGAGTAATTTCTCCAAAATTGATGTGCGATTAATTTGATTAATTAATCAACACATCATGTAATTTAATCTCTTACCAGCCCTTATATATATATATATATATATATATATATATATATATATATATATATATATATATATAGTGTGAATTTGTGTGTGTGTTTGTGTATATCCATGTGTGTACAGTGGCATGTGAAAGTTTGGGAACACCTTGCAGAATCTATGAACATTTTAGTATTTTTAAAAAAATAAGGGAGATCATACAAATTGCATGTTATTTTTTAATTAGTACTGTCCTGAGTAATATATTTTACATAAAACATGTTTATATTTAGTCCACAAGAAAAAACAATATCTGAAATTATTAAAAGAACCTCATTCAAAAGTTTGGGAAACCTTGGTTCTTAATACTGTGTGTGGTTACCTGGATGATTCATGACTGTCTTTCTGTTTTGTGATGGTTGTGCATGAGTCCCTTGTTTGTTCTGAACAGTTAAACTGAGAACTGTTCTTCTGAAACATCCTCCAGCTCCTTCTTCAGTTTTCCAGCATCTTTGCATATTTAAACCCCTTCCATCAGTGACTGTTTGATTTTGAGATCCATCTTTTCACACTGAGGACAACTGAGGGACTCAAACACAACTATTAAAAAAGGTTCAAACATTCACTGATGCTCCAGAAGGAAACACCATGGATTAAGAGTGGGTGTGAAAACTTTTGGAATTTGAAGATCAAGGTAAATTGTACTTAATTTGTCTTCCAGTAAACATGCAAGTAGATTAATTTGCTTCCTAAGAAAAGGGTTGAGATGTCATTTTTTCTTATTTTGTTGATATACTATAAATATATTTTTCCATTTAATACTGCCATCCTTGTTGCTAGATCTCAAAAGTCATTGGTGGAAAGGGTTCAATATGCAAAAGATGCTGGAAAACTGAAGAATCTGCAGGACGTGATGATTTTTCTGAAGAACAGAGCTCAGTTTTGCTGTTAGGATCAAACAAGGGACTCATGAACAACCATCACAAAACACAACAACAACAACAACAACAAAAAACAATTGTGGATCACCCGGGTAACCACACACTGTATTAATAACTAAGGGTGTCCAAAATTTTGAATGGGGTTATTTTAATAATTTAAAAAAGAGTCTTGTGGGCTAAATGTAAACATCTTTCATGTAAAATATATTACTCAGGACAGTACTAAATAAAAAATAACATGTATAGTGTATGATCTCTCTTTTTTTGTACAAATTCTTCACATTTTCACAGATTCTGCAATGGGTTTCCAAACTTTTGCATGCTACTTGTATAGGTTGGGTCAATTTAAAAATAAAAAAATAGGATCGCTATTAAAAAACTTGAAAACCATTGATGTAGAGGCATGTATTTCCAATGAGCCTATGTTGCAACAATAAACAACAGAAAAACTAAGTATTAAGCAAGCACTTATGCGCTACTGCTTTCTCTGCTGACTAATTGCTTCTTATCTTTAGACACACATATTTACAGGCAGTTACTAAGAAACTTCGTGCCAACATGTACCTCTTTTTTTCTTTTTTTTTAATATTGAAAATGATTAAAGACTTCTTCTTTCCTGTAACAAACCTATCTTGAGTAAAAAAGGGCCATTTGGCATTACTGAAGGCAAAGATGTGCTGCTGTTAGTGATCAAGGCCTGTTGTATACATGACATACATTAATTGTCACACCTTTAGACCCTCGGCGAAGATGTAATCTGCTGATTGGTCGGTTTGAACATATCAGATTTGGTTTTAGACGCATGGTCTAGAAAGGGATAAAATTATAATTTTTGCTCTTTCTCTTTTCTTTCTTGCTTCGATCTATCTTTGTTGGGGCTCTGGGCTCTCTCGCTCTCTTTCTTTCTCAAGTTACATTTAACATACTGTATATGCTGGGTACAATTAACTATGTTTTACCATCCATCATCTATTTTGTAACCAATTTAAGTGTAACCATAACAAAATACTGTTATTAAACTCATTTCAATTGTAAATTATGCATTAACTAGTCTTGATTCAACATTAACACAGAAGAATACCTATCGCAATATAATATGTAAATGTAGTCTGTCCAGATTACATCCATACAACACACATTAAAAGTACATAAAACATACTCTTTAAGTGGTCTTGAAATAATTATTTATTTAAAATACAGTGACTTTTTTTTATATCATTATAAAGTAATTAGCTTGTCAACTAGATGCTGCATCCTTTAATTTGTTTCATTTAATTTGCTGTGAAATTTGCTATTAAATACATATACACAACTTTCCTGCTTACATGCTCATTTAACCAATAATATATACAGTAGAAAATTTGGTCACACTTTATTTTAAGGTTCAATTCTCGCTATTAACAACTGATTAACTACAAACCCAATTCCCAAAACGTTGGGTCACTGTACAAATTATGAATAAAAACAGAATGCAATGATGGGGAAGTTTCAAATTTCAATATTTGATTCAGAATACAACATAGATGACATAACATAAAATGTATAATTTTAAGAGAAAAATAAGTTGATTTTAAATTTCATGGCATCAACACATCTCAAAAAAGTTGGGACAAGGCCATGTTTACCACTGTGTGTCATGCCCTCTTCTTTTTAAGACAGTCTATAAACGTCTGGGGACTGAGGAGACAAGCTGCTCAAGTTTAGGAATAGGAATGTTGTCCCGTTCTTGTCTAATACAGGCTTCTAGTTGCTCAACTGTCTTAGGTCTTCTTTGTCGCATATTTCTCTTTATGATGCGCCAAATGTTTCATTTCAGTACCTGGATCCTTCTTCTATGTAGCCATGAGGTTGTAATTGATGCAGTATGTGGTCTGGTATTGTCATGTTTAAAAAAGCAAGGTCTTCCCTGAAAGAGACAACGTTTGGATGAGAGCATATGTTGTTCTAGAACTTGGATATACCTTTCAGCATTGATGGTGCTTTTCCAGATGTGTAAGCTGCCCATACCATGCAGCCCCATATCATCAGAGATGCAGGCTTCTGAACTGAGCACTGATAACAATTTGGGTTGTTCTTGTTCTCTTTAGTCCGGATGGCATGGTGTCCCAGTTTTCCAAAAAGAACTTCAAATTTTGATTCGTCTGACCACAGAACAGTTTTCCACTTAGCCACAGTCCATTTTAAATGAGCCTTGGCCCAGAGAAAACGCCTGTGCTTCTGGATCATGTTTAGATATGGCTTCTTTTTTGACCTATAGAGTTTAGCCGGCAGCGGTGAATGGCACGGTGGATTGTGTTCACTGACAATGTTTTCTGGAAGTATTCCTAAACCCATGTTGTGATATCCATTACAGTAGCATTCCTTTATGTGATGCAGTGCCATCTAAAGGCCCGTAGATCATTGGCATCCAGTATGGTTTTCCGGCTTTGATCCTTATGCACAGCGATTGTTCCAGATTCTCTGAATCTTTGCATGATATTATGGACTGTAGATGATGATAACTTTTTGTAATTTTTCTCTGAGAAACTCCTTTCTGATATTGCTCCATTATTTTTCGCCGCAACATTGGGGGAATTGGATTCTCTGCCCATCTTGACTTCTGAGAGACACTGCCACTCTGAAAGGCTCTTTTTATACCCAGTTATGCCGCCAATTGACCTAACAAGTTGCAGATTGGTCCTCTAGCTGTTTCTGTAGATTTAACTTTTCTGGCCTCTTACAGGCCCGTCGCAACAAGGCAATTGCAAGCAATTGCTTGGGGCCCCGAGCTGGCCTGGGGCCCCAAGACAACGACTGGTTAAGAATAAAATGCAAAGACACTGTGTGAGCGCCTCTTTGATCGTCAATGCAGTAATGTGTAATGACACTGTTATCGGGATCCCCCTCAAGGGGGCCCCTCTCAGTAGTCACTGATAGCAGCCAGCCAACCACATGATCTCACGTGATGGACTAATATCTGTAAATATTAAGCCATAACAGTCTATTTAAATATGAATCCTGCATGTTCTGCGTGTCTCTGTTAATGAATGGAGCAGAAGCGCGACTTCCTTTATTAACACACACTGAAGCGCACGTGAGGCTCGCGGTAATTTCAGCGTCTGCTGTCTCGCTAAATAAGACGAGAACACATGAACAAGATCTCCAGAACTGCTCTGACAGTCACTTCATGAGCATTTGACCGTTTGATTTAAGTAAAACTAGCGTCACATCACAAATACAGAACTGTAAAGGTACGTCAACCCGTCTAAATAAAAGTCCTGTTTTGGACAAGTATTTGCCAGAGATGTATTACTATTGTTCAGCAGAATGTACATAGTACTACTAAAAAAAAAATCTAACGTTTTTTTTTTAAGGTTTAATCACACAAAATTTCTTCCATGTTTTATTTTTAATAGTAAATCCCCATTGTTTACCAAAAAGCTAAGTTTGCTTAATTTTCAATAATTAAAATATAAATTAAATTAATGTTTTGTGTTTATGTTAATGTGCATCTCAGAAAATGTTTTATTTAAAACCCCAACTGAATGGCACTTAAATGCACTTAATTAATCTGTCAACTTTATTGTGATTGTTCACAGTACAAGTACATACAGAGAAACAATGGATAATAATTAAATGTTTATTTTTGATGTATGCATTGCATTCTATGCCTTTAAAAATAAAAAAAATATATAAATTTTCTAAAAAAGGAAACTTAGTTGTTAATTTTAAGAGACCCAGGAGTGTTATTTTCTCTTGCATAATTAATATTAATAAGCAAAAACACATTTTATCCGATTACTCGATGGAATTTTTGGTAGAATACTCGATTACTAACAAATTTGATAGCTACAGCCCTATATGAAAGTGGCATAGCAAATAGCATGCTATACTATTATGCGCCTGTACAGCCGCATCGAAGCACAGACATCATGCATCGAACTCAAATCTATGATTGAACTTCCACTGTAAACCTGTTGTTAAACACTCTTCTTGTTCTGGCTTCAGTTTGAAAAAGAGTTGAATGTTCTCCATAACAGAGCGAATTGCATCCCGTGTCTCGTTTCCCATTTCCGCGGTCGTTTCGGTTTTCGATTTCTCTAACCTACAATATAAAACTCGGCGATTAGCATCTACGTCACGGCTCTCAGCCCGCCCTCTGTTCGTTGATTGGCCCGGCTGTTTCCAGACCGGTGGCAAACAGAAAGCTCTGACGCTGTATCAGACTGAGTACAGAAGCGGAATGAAATTGAGCGGAAGTAGAAAGTCTGACGTAGTCAGGCTAGCTGCCTGCATCCCTTACCTTCTAATATCAAAATATGGAAATGTTAACATATCTTAAATTTTTCGGTAAACTTTATAATAAGTAAAAATACTTTTTGCTAACAGTTAAATGACAAAGATTAAAGATTAATTAACTAGCAATTTACCATCTACCATTAATGGTTGTTATTACAAAGTGTCTAGTACCATCTAACTCATCCACTATGGTTTTGGGAAACGCACCCCTGAGCTGTTAATAGTGACCTCTGACAATATGCTAACAGTGAAATGGTAAAACGTACTTCACAGGTAATTTCAGAATTGTTTTTTCAATTATTTTCCCAGCTACACCATCAACTTCATCCTCAACATCAACAGATGCATCACTTCTCAGTGCTGATGTTTCCTCTATATAGCCAAGGTACCACATGTACCTTGATATCCTGCACAGCCCAGAGTTTAAACTGACAAGTGTGTGCTGTCATATTATTAGAAAACAAAAACAGTGCAAATCACTATTGAATTCCCACCAAACTATTTTTTCAAGCAGTATTTGCACTGTAAACCTTTTTTATTTATTTAAAGTGTGGGTGAACTTAAACTTCATGGCTATGCTTTGGTTCCTGTAGGCTTTGCGTGCGTGCGGGGGTCGGGGGCCTCTATGTCCATTTTGCTTGGGGCCCCCAAATTCCTTCAAACGGCCCTGGCCTCTTATCACTACCAGTCCCAACTTTTTTGGAATGTGTAGCTCTCATGAAATCCAAAATGAGCCAATATTTGACATGACATTTCAAAATGTCTCACTTTCAACATTTGACATGTTATCTATATTCTATAGTGATTAAAATATCACTATGAGAAAGTTTATGAGATTTGTAAATTATTCCATTCCTTTTTAACTCACAATTTGTACAGTGACCCAACTTTTATTGGAATCAGGTTTGTAATAAACAGCCTATATGCATGCTAATAGTGTTCCTGTAGCTCAAGAGGTAGAGCATTGCGTTGTCAAGGTTGGGGGTTCGTTTCCCCGGGGACACATGGTAGGTAAAAATTGATAGCCTGAATGCACTGTAAGTCAAGTCAAGTCACCTTTATTTATATAGCGCTTTAAACAAAATACATTGCGTCAAAGCAACTGAACAACATTCATTAGGAGAACAGTGTGTCAATAATGCAAAATGATAGTTAAAGGCAGTTCATCATTGAATTCAGTGATGTCATCTCTGTTCAGTTTGAATAGTGTCTGTGCATTTATTTGCAATCAAGTCAACAATATCGCTGTAGATGAAGTGACCCCAACTAAGCAAGCCAGAGGCAACAGCGGCAAGGAACCGAAACTCCATCGGTGACAGAATGGAGAAAAAAACCTTGGGAGAAACCAGGCTCAGTTGGGGGGCCAGTTCTCCTCTGACCAGACGAAACCAGTAGT
The DNA here is from genome assembly GCF_003368295.1 of Carassius auratus. Lineage (NCBI taxonomy): Eukaryota > Metazoa > Chordata > Actinopteri > Cypriniformes > Cyprinidae > Carassius > Carassius auratus. The sequence goes on from NC_039252.1 coordinate 16,999,031, forward strand.
TCAATTCCAGGCTGCAGCAAAGTCAGATTGTGCAGAAGAATCAACTGTTTCCTCAGGTCTTGTCCTGGTGGTCCTCTGAGACAAGGTCTTTACAGGGGATCTGTATCTGGGGCTCTAGTTGTCCTGGTCTCCGCTGTCTTTCAGGGCAATAGAAGTCCTTTCTAGGTGCTGATCCACCATCTGACTGCAGAGACTCTCTGATTTGGATACAGACTGGATCTGATGGCTATGGTGACCTGAGAATAAGAGAGTAACAGACAAATATTAGCATAGATGCCAGTCTTCTAATGATGTAACAAGTCCATAGGGTGTTATGTGAAGTGTTCCCGGTTCCGGTTTACCTAATTAATGCAGCCTAAAAATCCTTTAATGGATTTGGATATTAAAAGCATATTAGTATGTAATGTGTAAGCCAGGTTAAAGAGATGGGTCTTTAATCTAGATTTAAACTGCAAGAGTGTGTCTGCCTGCCGAACAATGTTACGTAGGTTATTCCAGGGTTTTTGGTGCCAAATAGGAAAAGGATCTGCCGCCCGCAGTTGATTTTGATATTCTAATCAAAGTTTTGAGAACGTAGCGGACGTAGAGAATTATAATGTAAAAGGAGCTCAATCAAATACTGTGGTGCTAAACCATTCAGGGCTTTAAAAGTAATAAGAAATATTTTAAAATCTATACGATGTTTGATAGGGAGCCAGTGCAGTGTTGACAGGACCGGGCTAATATGGTCATACTTCCTGGTTCTAGTAAGAACTCTTGCTGCTGTATTGTGGACTAGCTGTAGTTTGTTTACTAAGCGTGCAGAACAACCACCCAATAAAACATTACAATAATCTAACCTTGAGGTCATAAATGCATGGATCAACATTTCTGCATTTGACATTCAGAGAATAGACTGTAATTTAGATATATTTTTGAAATGGAAAAATGCAGTTTTACAAATGCTAGAAACGTAGCTTTCTAATGAAAGATTCCAATCAAATAGCACACCTAGGTTCCTAACTGATGACAACGAATTGACAGAGCAACCATCAAGTCTTAGACAGTGTTCTAGGTTATTACAAGCAGAGTTTTCAGGTCCTTTAATTAACACCTCGTTTTTTTCAGAGTTTTGCAGTGAGAAATTACTCGTCATCCAGTTTTTTACATCGACTATGCATTCCATTATTTTTTCAAATTGGTGTGTTTCACGGGGCCGTGAAGAAATATAGAGCTGAGTATCATCAGCATAACAGTGAAAGCTAACACCATGTTTCCTGATGATATCTCCCAAGGGTAACATATAAAGCGTGGAGAGTAGCGGCCCTAGTACTGAGCCTTGAGGTACTCCATACTGCACTTGTGATCGATATGATACATCTTCATTCACTGCTACTAACTGATGGCGGTCATGTAAGTACGATTTAAACCATGCTGATGCACTTCCATTAATGCCAACAAAGTGTTCAAGTCTATGCAAAAGAATGTTGTGGTCAATTGTGTCAGCACTAAGATCCAATAAAACTAATAGAGAGATACACCCACGATCAGATGATAAGAGTAGATCATTTGTAACTTTAAGGAGAGCAGTCTCAGTACTATGATATGGTCTAAATCCTGACTGGAAATCCTCACATATACCATTTTTCTCTAAGAAAGAATTTAATTGTGAGGACACCACCTTTTCTAGTATCTTGGACAGAAAAGGGAGATTCGACATTGGTCTATAACTAACTAGTTCTTTGGGGTCAAGTTGTGGTTTTTTGATTAGAGGCTTAATAACAGCCAGTTTTAAGGTTTTGGGGACATATCCTAATGACAATGACCAATTAATAATAGTCAGAAGAGAACTTTGACTTCTGGAAGCACCTCTTTTAGGAGCTTAGATGGTATAGGTTCTAACATACATGTTGTTGGTTTAGATGATTTAACAAGTTTATACAATTCTTCCTCTCCTATAGTAGAAAATGAGTGGAACTGTTCCTCAGGGGGTCTATAGTGCACTGTCTGATGCGATACTGTAGCTGACAGCTGAATGGTTGCAATTCTATCTCTAATAGTTGTAGCAGACAGGGGCGTCGCACCCGACTTTTTCCGGTGAGAGGGTTCAACACCCGCACATTTTCTGCAGTTTTTCCGCAGTTTTGCACAAATGCCTTACTACAGTCGCTCCTCCATTTTTTCTGGCCGCTCTGTGTCCGCGTTCGCTGCTGCTGCCTCCTCCCCCCTCCCTCTCAAACATGACACCTGCTGTGAGTGTGACCGGCTGATAATTGGCTGTTCTGCCTTAAGTCCCGCCTCTCTTGGAGTGTTATCGGTCAGCTCGTGCTGAGGAGGTGGGAACTTATAGTTATGGTTATTTACATCTCCCTTTTCCAGGTACTTTGAACGAGTGTTTATGCTTTCGAGGTTTTTCAAATAAGCTTGATATTAGTTTGAGAAGATGTTCTGTTATCGTTTTGTTGACATGTCGAGTGTTTTCGGTATTATATTTCGTTTTTTAGACTAATGCTAATTGCTATTACTGGGATATTGTTCAGCAGCTAGCTAAATTTGGTTATGTAACGTTATGTGGCATGCAATGTACAACATAACTGTGATGAAGAAGGGAATTGATGAGGAGGGGGGACAAACTGCCATTGTTAAGCAGTGTATTTATGGGTTTATTGCCAGTGCGACTGATTTTGATATTTGAGCATTGTTTGTTGATTAGCTGAATACTTTTGTGGTAGGGGTGTAACGATACGCGTATTCGTATTGAACCGTTCGGTACGACGCTTTCGGTTCGGTACGCGGTACGCATTATGTATACCGAACGGTTCGTTGGACTAATTAATTATATTTGAAAAAAAAAAAAAAGAGAGAGAGAGAAATATAATGATATGCGTTCAACAAGGTAGCCCAATAACCCAAACAACGTAACAGGCAACGCCCCTGACACTCCCGAAGAAGAAAAAAACACCATCTTATATGTTTATGTTAGGCTACTCAGCAGGCGCTCGCTCACTCAGTACGCGCTGAAGGCTCGTTGCAAAATAGCCAATGCGTTTAACAGACTAGAAATGAGAAGATCCTCCAATAACCAACAGGTCTGGTGTTTGGGTGCACTTTGGATTCCCTTTAAGCTATAATGGTGATGGCAAGAGAGTGGTGGATAAAAAAACAACGGTATGTCGCATCTGCAACATGACAGGGTACACCAGCGGGAATAAAAAAAAAAAAAAAAAAAACACCAGCGGGAATATCTGGGATATATGCGTCAGTACTATCTGGGAAAAGACGAAAAAAAGGAGAAACATGCACGCAGCAAACTATCCCTGCAGCATTTAGAAACTATAGCTTACAGGGAATCCAACCCAAACACCAGACCTGTTGGTTATTTTAGGATCTTATATTTCTGGTCTGTTAAAGGCATTCGACATTTTGCAACGAGCCTTCAGCGCGTGCTGAGTGAGCGAGCGCCTTAGGGGCCGTTCACATATCGTGCCTAAAAACGCATGGAAAACGCTAAGCGCGTCTTTCTCCTCCTTTCCAAAGCGCTTGGGCAGAAGCGCTCATGAGGCGTCTGTCTTTGCTAAGCAACAATGACGTGCTCTCTCCATGAGACGCGGAAATTTCAGCGAAGGATAAATGGATTTGCAGCTCTAAAAATCGCTTGCAGTAGCTCTGCTACTAAATTTATTTCAAAATTGCAATCCATATACAACTATGATCAGCTGATCCTTCATCTTGGCTGAGCTCTCAACGTTGTTACGGGAAAGGATGAAGCTGATTGGTTAGTTCTTGTCACATGACCCGCGGTGCGCTTGCGGCATTCTGAAAAGTTGAGATGTTTTTACATTTTGCTGTATCTAAAACGTATCGAACCGAACCGAACCGAACCGTGACATCAGTGTATCGTATCGAACCGAACCGTGAATTTTGTGAACCGTTACACCCCTATTTTGTGGATACCTGTTTTGTTTTTTTGTAACGTTACCTGTTGAGGAGAAAAAAGTAAGAAATGATGACATTGTTTGGATACCTGTTGAAGAACTAGGAAAGAAAAGTGTATATTATTTTAATGTTTAAAAACAGTAAATTGTTACATTATTTATACCACCAGAGAAAACGCTTTATGCGGGTGTTTTTTTCTCCCCTATTCTATTTTTTTTTTTTTTTTAATGTAGGATTATTTTTTTTCCCCAGCCAAACGCTGCAAGCCGGAAATCCGGCACAGTTTTTATTGTTTATAATCAAACCACATCCATCCCCCGCACTTTTGAAAAGCTTGCTACGCTTCTGGTAGCAGAAATGAGTCGAACCAGACAAATTAAAGAGTCGATCGGGACTGTGGTTGAAACACGAACTTCCTGGGGGGGGTGGGGGTGGGGGGGCTTTGAACCTCTGGTCTCCACAGAAATCTTTGTCAAGAGAATGGCAAAGAAACTGTCTTTTCTACATATACATATATGGACCAAAATGAACTCAAAAAGACTTATAAATGAATATCAGTCCATCGCTTCACTCCATATTCAATTCTATGTAACCCACACATTTGACTATCATGTTATAATCACTTATTGTGTATGTCTTTTAATAACTATTGGGTAGCTTAAGGATTCATAATTATATTTTGTATGTGTGTGATTGAATCTGCTTGCTTGAAATAGTCCTGACAATCAGTTATTTGTCAAATGTATCATATTCATTTCTATGTAACCCACACATTTGACTATCATGTTATAATCACTTATTGTGTATGTCTTTTAATAACTATTGGGTAGCTTAAGGATTCATAATTATATTTTGTATGTGTGTGATTGAATCTGCTTGCCTGAAATAGTCCTGACCATCAGTTATTTGTCAAATGTATCATATTCTTGTTATAGGAATCATGTCCAAAATTATACACTGCAAGAGCGGGAAAATTCGGACCACATGCTTGATAAGATAACATATGATTTATGATACCCCCGAGCAAAGACAATATCTGATTGGTCAAGACAACATTTGAGGTGTGGCCAACAGGCCAGTTTAAATACTTAGGACACCATAAAATCTTTGCTTTTAGTTTTTAGCTATGCTTCTGCTATTAGTCATGCCTGCTTTTAGCTTTGCTTCTTAGCTTTAGCTTTTAGCCATGCTGTTAGTCATCACTATTCTTTGAGTGCGGTTCCAGCGTGCTTCGGCCTGCCTGCTGCTACTTAGCCACGATGAGAAGAAACACCGCCTAGTCTCTTTCAAACTTTACTTTTTTTATTTTCCGTTTGAGAATTTCGTGTTCTGAGTTAAGTTTTGTAACGTCGAGTTCAACTTCAACCAGCCACACAACTCTGCATCTTCAGCCAACGCCCAACCACGGGCTTCCCAAGATGTCACTTCAGCGACTACTGAACTTCCAGCCAATCAGCAACATCGGAAACCCAGTTTCAACGACAACAAAGGGACAACTTTGTTTACACAGGCAATGTACCTTCAGACATTTGTACTGGTGTATCTAATATAATTTTAACCTCATTGAGGAACTCAAGTGATTGATGGCTGTTCATGTCTATGCAATTTAACGTATTGCTGTAAACTTGGGATTCCACATTTCCATTCTCTTAAACTCATCTTTCCCTAACTTTCGACCTTCCTGCAACTTGTGTGAATGTGTGAGTGAGTGCGTTCATGTGTTAGATTAGTTTATATGTCTTAGATTAATCTAATAAAGCCTTATTCATATTGAAAAGAGAAGTATCTTGTGTTTTGTGCTTACAAGTTAATGTCTTAAACTGCCGATCTTGTTACTGCTAATTGATATTGTTTTCACTATAGTTTGGATATTAATATCCAAAGAGAAGTATCTTGTGTTTTGTGCTTACAAGTTAATGTCTTAAACTGCCGATCTTGTTACTGCTAATTGATATTGTTTTCACTATAGTTTGGATATTAATATCCAGCGCAGATTTGATGTTAAACGGCTCGTTCAATGAATCGCAGGGCGTCTCAGTGATCAGCCGTGAAACAGTGATCCTGTTCAAATTCCCTTTAAAATCTTAAATGATTCCCTTTGAGCTAAATTGACCTGTTTCCCTTACATAGTATCGATTTTAGAAGTAAAGTAGTTCGTAAAGTCATTACTGCTCTGGTGTTGGGAAATGTCAAAACTTGTTGAGGCTTAATTTAGCCACTGTATTGAATAAATACCTGGGGTTATGTTTGTTTTCTTCTAAAAGAAAAGAAAAGTAAGTTTTTAATGCTTTTCTGTAGGATAGGTTACTTTCCCACCAAGCAATACGAAATACCTCTAGTTTTGTTTTCCTCCAGTTGTGCTCCATTTTTCAGGATGCTCTCTTTAGGGTGAGAGTATGCTCATTATACCATGGTGTCAAGTGCAAGTCACTTTGGATAAAAGCTTCTGCTAAATGCATACATTTTGATTTAATTTAATTTAATAAGCAACTGGTTGATAGTGAGAATTTGTCCCTATACTTGTCACAGCTAAAGCCAGAGACAACAGGTAGTTAAGGGTAAGGAGGTTTATTGACAGGAATTACAGAAAATTAATGAATAGGTTCTGGTTCAGTGGGTGCATCTGGTTAGTGCATGTGTGACAATGCATCAGCCTTACAGTTTTGGTTTCCTGGCCAATAAGTAATGGTGAATTGAAACATAATGAATAATAGCGCACAGCGGGCTTGACAGGGATTGAGCCTATAACTATCACGAAGGTTATATAACTATGTTGAAGGTTCTTGTAATTTGTGACACCAGTAAAAGTATGATTAGCTCCCTTCAGCCAATGCCACCACTCTTCCAGGGCCAGTTTTGGGGTTCCATGACAGGGACATGTGCTTACCTCAGAGCAAAAAAGTTAATGGAGCTGAGAGCCATCTGAAATCCTTGTTGCAATGAAACATCGATTAAAGTTAGCAAATCCTAAGAAGCTCTGGAGCTCTTCCACCGACTGGGGACGATTCCCTTTTGTAATGGCTTTTACCTTTCCCTAGTCCATTTGAATTCAATCTTGGACGAGAACAAACCCAAGGAACTGCACGGTGGGGCAATGGAACTTTCACTTCTGCAGCTTCAGGAAAGAGGTGGAGTTGATGAATCTTCTTGAAGACCTGCTTCATGTGACTGCAATGGTTGGCTAGATTCTGGGAGTAGATGAGTATGTCATTGATGTAGACAATAACAAATTTATTAAGGAACTACCAGAACACCTCATTTAAAAGCTCCTTGAAGACGGACGGGGTGTTGGAAAGGCCATATGGCATGACAAGGTATTCCTAGAGGGCAGATGGGGTAATGAAGGCCGTCTTCCACTCATTGCCTGACGGGTTTGTAGGTGGGAGAATGAATGTACAGCACTCTCTCCACTCTCAGTACCATGACTGAGGTGCCCTCGAGCTAGGCACTGAACCCCCAACTGCTCCCCGGGTCCCACAGCATAAATGGCTGCCCACTGCTCCAGGTGTGTGTTCACGGTGTGTGTGCACTTTGGATGGGTAAAATGCAGAGCACGAGTTCCGAGTATGGGTCACCATACTTGGCTGTATGTCATGTCACTTTCACTTTCACAGTCTGGGAATTTAGTACCTGGTAATCGATACATGGCCTCAATCCCCTGTCCTTCTTTACCATGAAGAAGAAGCTGGATGCAGCCGGTGATGTGGAGGGACGAATGAAACCTTTGGAAAGAGCCTCCTGAATTAATTCCTCCATAGCTTTGTGCTCCGGGATGGACAGGGGATATATTCAACCTTTGGGGAGTTTATTTCCAGACAGCAGGTCGATGGTGCGGTCCCACAGCCAGTGAGGTAGTATGTGAGTGGCAGTCTGCTTGCTGAAAACATCCTGGAATGGCACATAATCAGATGGGATAGTGGGTACTTCCAATAAAACAGAACTTTCGATGTGAGTGGAGGATAATAGAGCGGTGCAAGCACTTTGATTAGGCTTGGGAATGGCTGAGATACAGTGTTGTAGACATTACTTGCTCCAGTGTGTTACCTCACACGAGTCTCATCTGATTTCTGGAGATTGGAGAATGAGCCAGGGGCCAGTACACTTAAACTAAAGTGTACTCACCACAGGACATGTGGGTTGGACAAGGCAGGTTCCGATGTAATAGTCGGTGGCCGCGCAGTAGAGGCAGAGACCTGCCTCCAGGCGACGAGCATGTTCAGATGGAGAGAGCCTTATGAAGTTCACCTGCAGGGATCTGGTACTGGGTAACTGGCTACGGGTGCTGCAGGCTGATGGGCGGCTTCAGGAGTGTGGCAGGCTGATAAGCATTGGGTCGAAAAACATCCAATTTACCTAAATGGAAATTCCCTATAAGCCCTTACAATCTAAGTACACTTGAACTAAAACCAAGTGTTAGCCTGGTTTCTAAAGATGCAGTTGGTGTGCCCTATGCTCCATCTCAACTGAATTTTAGTCCACAGGAAATGTGGTAGCAAGGATAAAGCGTAATCTACTAGAGTCAGTGATTACAGAGTAAAAAAGAATAGAATCAAATGTAACAATTTATTATCATTTAGGTAACCATGAATTATGGCAATTAGAAAACCAATTCAAAGATATCAAATAAATAAAAGACATAAAATAATCAAAGATAAATCTAAGAGTAAGATTCATATCTGGCTTTTAGGAAAATACATAGAATGAAGTGTGTGGACACACTTTATACTATGGGCTCATTCTGGCTACAGAAAGCCCAGATCCTTTGGCGGCAATCTTTTAAATACAACACCAAGATAAAACATCCCCAAAATGGAGGCATGTACAAAAAAAAAAAAAATAGAATTTGCATTAAGCCAGGTTTACACCTCAATGGGAACAGAAAGTAATTTACATAGAAGGCCTTGGGAAAGAGCTCTCCCATTGCAGTTAGCAAAAAGTCTCTTAAAGGGGTCATATGTTGCAATTAAAATTTTTCCTTTCTCTTTTTAGTTTTACAAGCTCTTGGTGCATGAAGAAGATCTGTAAAGTTGCAAAGTCTAAAATCCAAAGAGATATTCTTTATCAAAGTTAAGACTCTGCCACGCCCCCTAAAACACCTTGTTTAAACACACCCCCACACGTCTACATCACTATGTGGAAATATTTGGATAATGCCACCCAAATGTTCATGCAAAGAAAGAAGGCATGGTTTCAGTAACGCAGTTAGTGTTGAAGCAGCTAGGTCAGGGAGATGTGTGTGTATCTAGGTGAAAGCAAAAGCACTTTATTTGGCCTTCTGAAAGTAGATGCATTTAGGTATCTTTAAGATTACTTACAACAGAACAGCAATGCATTTTTTGGATGACTGTTTCAACAACCTAAGAGAGGAGGTTATTTTGGCTTTGCCAGTGGCGGCTCCAGACAATTTTGATTGGTGGGGGCAATGGGGGGTCCTGGTCATTTCAAGTCTCCAATAAGCATTAATCCACAAATGACTTAAGCGGTTAACTTTTTTAAAGGGGGGGTGAAATGCTATTTCATGCATACTGAGTTTTTTACACTGTTAAAGAGTTGGATTCCCATGCTAAACATGGACAAAGTTTCAAAAATTAAGTTGTACGTTTGAAGGAGTATTTTTGTTCCAAAAAAACCTCTTCCGGTTTGTCACAAGTTTCGGAAAGTTTTTTTCGAGTATGGCTTTGTGTGACGTTAAATGGAGCGGAATTTCCTTATATGGGTCCTAAGGCACTTCTGCCGGAAGAGCGCGCGCTCCTGTATAGCAGAGCACTGAGAGCACAAAAGACTTCACTGATCAGAGCGAGAGCGTCGCGAAATGTCACAAAAGAAGTGTGTTTTTGGTTGCCGGGGCAAGACAACCCTGCGCAGATTACCAAAAGAGAAACAGCATTAAGCGACCAGTGGATGGAGTTTATTTTTACAGAGCATCAACGGAGTTGTGCAAGTGTTTTTGTTTGTTCCCTGCATTTCGAAGATGCTTGTTTTAAAAACAAGGCCCAGTTTGATGCCGGATTTGCGTATCGTTTATTTCTTAAGGATGATGCAGTCACAACGAAAAAGGGTCACGATCGTGTGCCGGAACCGCAGGCGGTGAGTAAAACTGCTTCAAATATCTCTGTGTTGTTATCTTAGCTATCAGCGCGTAAGCACATAAAGTAAACAACATGCGATGTTGTCATCAAACTGCACTTTCCACATGTACAGCTTAAAAAAAAAAAACATACCACATAGCATACCGCCTTTGCTGATGCTGCTCTTGTTAAATTTCAGCCTCTGGATTTGTGTCACAGCTTCCAAATGCTCTCAACGCAAAAGCTTACTCGCGCTCGTGATTCTTTAGCTCCGCCCACATGTCACGCCTCTAGGCGCTCATGTTTTTCCAGGAAAAATCAGTACAGACTATCTTTCTCTTATAAATATAATAAAAATAAAGACTTTTTGGAGTTATGAAGGATGCAGTACTACACTATAGGTACTCAAGATTAACAGGATATTGAGTGAAAACAAGCATTTCACCCCCCCTTTAACGTGGCTGACACTCCCTCTGAACAGGGCTGTGCAGAGACCTTTGGAGGGGTATTAAAGGAGCACATGGAAAAAGGCTTTAAATGGTTCTGTTCAAAATATCAATACAGCAATATATTGTGATGCATTCCTTGCTGATTCACGTATCGATATGGATGGTTATGTATTGATACAGCAGCAAATGCTTTGATGCAGTTTTGAAAAAGAAACAATAGAGAAGATAATTTTAAGTTTAAAATAATAATAGCTCTGGGATTAAAAACTGAAATGTCTTAAATTGTCCCAACCTGATGGCTTTTTCTTCTCTGTTTCAGCATTAATCTATTATTCTAACCATCACTACTACTCTTGCACCTAATCAATAAGTCCACCTTATATATTGATATAAAACATAAAAAAATTGATACACTGGAATATAGTGATTTAATATTATTATTACTGTTGTAGTGGTTATTGTCTAATATTGAACACCTTTGCAATGTAAACAAATGACAGGCTACATTTGTTATTCATATCCTTCACACTGCACTTTGATGTCAGGTATATTATGCATTTTTTATTGACATTGATATTTTTACATTTATTTCCAGAGATATATTATTGAGTTTACAGGCTAAAGTGGTCTTGCTGTTGTAAACACTGTTGCTATTGTAGAAAAAATATATATTTGCGTCACATTTAAAATATAATTATATAATTGATTTCTGAATAGTTTTTATTTTTATAATGATAATTCAGAGAATGAGAAAATCTGAATAAGCCTTACCAGTGTTGTGATACTTATTTTTAAGGCACTCAGCGTGTTAAAAAATGAATAAGTACTGTAATATAATAAAAGTTTAGTCAAATAACATAAAAAAGACCAGACCCTTCGATGCCTGTGAAACTTTTCTCCCTCAAACAGCACGCTAGCGTTACTTCTACGCTACAGGCTACACACAGCAACATATCTGCATGTTCTCACATCACATCGTTCTTGTAAAATAATAATAAGTATATAAACATCAAAATCACTTTGCTGAGAATGAAACACCACTTACCAGCTGCCACGGTGTTGAAAATATCTTTTAGCAATTAAAAAATGCGCGTGTGGCGTGAGGAATTTTGTTGGTCATTTTATTTACGGCTAAATTATTATTAATAAATTGTAATAATATTATGATTGGGTGTGGGCAGGCATTCACAAAAGGGTATTTTTTTATTACAAAAAAAATTTGAGGAAATTTTGCTTTGACAAAAGGGCATTTAATTCAAGCCTTCGGTTTACCCGCGCTTATAACACTAGCACAGAATCAGTTCAGAATCAATCACCAAAAGAATCAGTTCGGTTCAGACGCTCTGTGTGTCGGTCTGCTTCATGCTGAATCACACATGCGCAGTATCATCAGCTCTTCGGTTCTCGAATCAGACGCGTCTGACAGAAACGGTTCTCGGTTCAGTGTATGAATAAATGTCGAAATAATTATTATTTATTATTATTCTGCGTAGTTTGAAGATAATTTTTAAAAAAAATCTTTATCCCGGATATATATATACCACTTGGAGCAAACTGCGCTTGTCGGGAGGAGTGACTTTGTAGAAAACTATAAAAATAACTGTATCATCTTTTAGTCTACTTCTGTAAGATTGAGACCATCGTACCACTCACCCTGAGACAATTCAAATGATGGTAAACCTGGACTGTAACTATAACTTGCATCCATGTAGAACATAATACTACTGAACATTCTAAGTGAACCAAGTAAAGGGAGGATGGGTAAGCGGAAGGAAGGGGATGAGAAGGAACTGATGCATATATGAGAGAGGCGTTTCCTGCACCTTCACTCTGTGGGGGTGTCTGTGTATGATTGTGTTGGCTGTTTCTCGAAAGATCAAAGTATCTGACGTTCTTTTAATTTAAAATTGCTTTAAGTATAAGAAGTGGCAAATACCACTAGTTAGTACAGATCAGCTGGTGAGGTGAGTACAAGTTTGTAAGGCATTATTTGATCTGTAAAACTCAAGTGTGATTTAAAACTATATAAACATATGATCACTGACATACAAGTGACTGCATAGTTAATGATTTAAATTAAATGTCTCAAGTAATGTTTATTTAAAAATAATTTTAATTGGTTAATAATAATGAGTTCCTTTGTCAAATCGCTTATTTTCCACACATGTAAGCAATGTTCCTTCTATTCCTCCTTTTTTTCTTGCTGGGCAAAAGATTTCTCTGTTGGTCAGATATTTTGGCAACCTGAGCAAAAACATTCTTTATACCTTTATATCTGTACAGCACACACACAGATAAAGTGCGTAACTTTAAACGTTAATGTGCTTTTTATATTTGATTGACAAATCTTTGAGAAAGCACTTTTTACAGTTCAGTGCCACCAATAAATAATAATAATAATAATAATAATAATAATAATAATAAAACGTACACAGAACAGTTAAATTATTTATAATAATGTAATATAATATAATTAATATATAGCTAATATGAAAATATGAAGCAGAATTCCCTTTTTGAGATCAACTATTTATTAATCCTATAAACTATTGGAAATATATATTTTTTATAAATATTTAAAACAAAAGTATATTAGAGTTTGCACACTGCTACACCTGTAAATGTGTTAGAGTTTTGTTACTGTTCTGTGCACATCACCTGCTATTTCCAGTACTTAGTTTTCTACAGTGACTGATTTGGCGCAGCTCTTGTCTTTCCATGAAACCTGTAAACCGTATTCGCCAGTTCTAACTCTATAGCAACACATCTCTATAGTGGTTTGCAATTATTTTGCATTTACTAGAATTCAGTTAAATGGCTTTTCCAATTCATTTTTGCACCAGTCACATTATTTCTTCTGTCACGACTGCACAGCTCAGAGGGAACATTGTTTGTAAGTCACTTTGTATAAAATAATCTGCTAATTGATAATATATTATATTTACAGGGCAAGCAGAGCACTGTGGACAGCAGCAACTCAAGCAGAATCAACCAGACATATACTGATAACGAATATAATAATTTGTATGAAGTTTTTTGTCCAGAATGTTTTAATATGATGAGCAATGCTGTGAACAAGATTTCTCTGGTCTTCTTCTACCTGACCTTGATCCTCGGTGTTCCTGGAAATGCATTTGTCGTGTATGTTGCTGGATTGAAGATGAAGAGGACTGTTACTACAGCAGGGTTTCTTAATCTAGCGATTGCTGACCTCTTGTGCTGCCTTTCCACTCTTCTTCATATTACCAACAGGGCTATCGGCAACTGGCCATTTGGATCCGTAATGTGTAAGATTTTCCCCTTCTTTATGTACATCACCATGTTTGCCAGCGTTTTCACACTGAGCTTTATTAGTCTGGATCGGTTTACTCTGGTGATCACACCGGTTTGGGCTCAGAATCATCGCAGCTTGTTCATCGCACGACTGTCCTGTGCAACAGCTTGGATTCTGGCTTCAATTCTTTGTGTGCCTTTTATGTTCACTAATACTTTCACATTTGATAACAAAACATACTGCATGTATGTTGGCAGGATTGACTTGCATAGAAGTTTTAGCATCATCAGATTTGTGTTTGGCTTTTTAGTTCCTCTCATATGCATCACAACATGTTACGGATTCATCGCTCACAAGTTAGGCAGGAGTCAATTTCACTCTGGACGAGCGTTTCGTATCATGTCTGCTGTAATCGTGGCCTTTTTTCTGTGCTGGCTGCCATATCACATAGTAGTTTTGTTAAAAATCTATGGAGAGAAATCCAGTTCCTCTGTGGCTTGGGCAGTGTTTCCGTTGACCTTCTCTTTGGCGTATTTCAACAGCTGTCTGAACCCCATTCTGTATGTTTTCATGGGGCAGGATTTTAAGAGCAATGTTAAACTTTCTCTAAGACGTGTTTTTGAAAGAGTTTTCTCTGAGGAGGGAACACAAGCATCACAATCCACACAGCCACAACACACACACTCAGTGTAGTGAAGATATCAGAACATTTATTCAGAGATTTCTGGTTTATTTTTATTACTATTCTATTAATGTTGTTCTAATTATTTCATTTTTAATTCATCAACTTGAAATCAGCAAGTCATCTAACTCTTATTCATTATTCCTGTGTTTCTCTCTGTATTGTTGATGTATTTTCAGTGATTGGTGATTTGTGAACTATCGTCAAAGCTTAACATCACAGTGATTGAATACTGGTGCTTGATTCACTTTTTGGTCGCTAAAAAGCTTGTAATATTTCACCAATAATGGCATTTGGTTTCTATGCTGAATTCATGAAGAACAAAAATAATTTAAAGCTTTTAATTGTGAATATATCAAAAACAGCTTTTATTTTACTCTGCCTTATCTCAGTGATTTAGTCATTTTGGTGTTTTTCTACTTTAGTGTTATGGAGTTATGTAGTTGATTACTCAGAAGCAAAGTGTATGATGTATAAACATTGAATTTAAATATAAAATGCAAAATGTAAAATGTTATCATTATTGTAATGTTCACTGAACCTTCAATTCACTTGTATTTAAATTTTTGGTTTTATTGAAAATGAGGACACGTTTGGAGGCTGCAACAAAACAACTTCCTCCTTTTCATCACGACAGGAAAGTGACAAGGAGACATGTGTTAAATTAAATGACAGATAACAGATTTTAAGATTCCAAATACTTTGCTGTAAATGTATATGAACATTACATCAGTGTGACACACATTTAACTGCAATTACTAAAACCAGCAACTGCTAAGAAACTTAACATGAAGTTCCTCTTTTTCCTTTTTTATTCTGGAGAAACTGGTCAAATAAATGACAGATGACAGACTGAAAGGTCTGCATGCCAAATGCATTATCAAATAAAATAAATGTGAAAATGTTTTCTTTATAAAACTTGACCTGAAAAGTGACCTGATTCTGGATCAGTGTTCAGCAGTATTAATTCTGCACGTCTTTTGTTGTATAAATAGTGAGAGTAGTTTATTCATATTTGTATTTTGAGTTTGCTAAGTCTAAAATACTGAGAACCTACATGTGTTTGACCCATGAGGTGCAAATGATTTATCACATTATGTCTCATATGATGGCAAAATAGCAAATTAATAGGATATTCTTAAAGAGGGACATGTCGTAAAACAGAGTTTAACAGCAAGTGAGCAACCATGACTAATTGTGAATAGTGTCTTTCTCAGAAAAAGCATAAATCATTAAAAGCCCAGTAAATATGTGATATTAAACTTTAATTTAAAACAAGACTTTATTCTATGTAACCCAATGAGTCTTATCTGAAAGACAGATGCTTGAATGCAGGATCAGATTGAGTTTAATGTTGTATGTCTGTAACAGCGTCTTTCTGTCCCAAAGGCTGCATCAAAAAACTCTATAACTCAAGTTAAAGAACTAGACTTTCATACTGATATATAATGTCAGGCATTCTTAGGAAATCCATTAGAGAAGTGCTTTTGGTTTAAAATCATTCAAGCCGTCTAAACTTTCAAAATCTCTTGAACCCTCTGAGTTCTTCTTATTTGTTGCTCTCTCATGCTCTCGATCCAACCGGGTCTCACAGAATTCCGTGAAATGTCCACGGTCCCTTAACTCAAAACCCGTGAAGCCATCACGGAATTGCCCCAAATTCCGTGCCGCGGCCACGGATATTTCTCCAACGCAAGTCAATGACACTGACCTTCCGTGGTCCACACACGGATACCCGTTTCAATGACGGAGTACAGAACTCGCTGAACGGACGTGCTTTCTCATTTGGAAACGCAACATTTGAAGTGTTTGTTTCTTCCAACATCAAATGCCATAATTACGTTAACCAGACAGCTGTTGTAGTTATTGCATTGTCCTGTCATCATAAAAATTTCAGTTTGTTTCAGTTAGAAAGTCCCGTGATGGCACGGACCTCCACAACCTGACCTCACTCACTTGTTTAGGAATTTATAAGCTTTTCGTCGACTCTGTTGCAATGGCAAGTAATTAACTTGGCATTTTTTCTCGTCCTGTCATCATACAATCCAGTTTGATGGCGTTTTACACACATTTTGGCTATAGTCAGAACTAAAATCTGTGATAGGAGCACGGAGTGAGTCTGTGCTGAGATCACGGATAACTCTAACGCAAGTCAATGACACTCATCTTCCGTGGTCCACCACCCGATTCGAACGTTATCACTCGATTGAATGGGGCGTTATCAGCGGTTATCAGCCCATAGCTATGGGCCAGGAGGGGCCTCCTGCACCTACTAGTAGGCTCAGAAGGCCGTGATCATCCATCCAAATGGTTGATCACCCACAAATATACAAGAGAAGACTCCAGATCCAATCCCAGAATTCCTGCTCACCGGTAATCGGAAGTCTACTGGACGAATGCGGCAACGTTGCGATATTTCCTGCTTAATATTTTCAGGTAAGACTATTAAAATGATAAAACTCAGCATTTAAACTGTAACGGAAAACAATACATTCACTCGTATTGCGTGTCATGATTGTTGACATGAGATAACCGTATTGCGATGTGTCGGCAAACGATATCGCTAGACAATATTACGTTATTAGCGTGTCGTTATGTTAACGTTGCATGCTTTATGTGAGCATTAACGTTGCTAATATGAGTGTGTATTTACGCCTGAAGCTAATGGGGGAATTAAGTTTCTAGTTAAACTGTCAAAATGACTTTTGCTATTGTGTATGCTCGATAACTCCTCACTGAAGCCAGATCATAGGCTTAATGTAACCCATATCGATCTTTGGATCTGTCTGTCTGTCTGTGCTAGCTAGCTAGCTGTGTATATATTTATATAATTTATCTATATATATATTTAGTTGTCTGTCTGTGTCTATCTGTCTGTCTCTCTCTTTCTCTCTCACTCTCTAAAGCTTGCTAGCTGTGTATATATTTATATAATTTATCTATATATATATATTTAGCTATCATCTATCTATCTATCTATCTATCTATCTTGAACTTGAACTTGAAAAATAAAACCCAAAGGTCTGTCTTTCTGATTAGCTGTCTCTCTGCCTGTGTTACATTAATGTCTTTTTACCTAACTTTTTTGTCTCCCTTTACAGCATACATTTCCAGCTGGTTGCAAGGACTTCTGTGGCAAGTTTGTTTTATTACTTCCATGCTCTATGTCTTTGTTCAACTATCCAAAATTTGGTTTTGGGCTGTTTAGAATTTATTGTTCACAAATCTGTCTTGTGCAAGTTTCTCTCTGTCTGTGTTTTAGGTTGAAGATGGCCGAGAGAGGTAAGCCGTACAGTTACTGATCTAGAAGCATTAGGCAAGAGTGTCTGAGAACGATGGTGTGATCTGCAACACTGTCTTTTTTTATTACTGATTTATTACTGACTATCTATTTCTTTCTTTGTTGTTATTCAACAAGAGAGAACTCCCATTAATGGGAATCAAAAGGAATCCCTGAAATCATGTTTTGAGGATGGAATGACACGAGTTGGTTCAGAATTATTACCAAGAGCTGCATCAGCTACTGGTTTGGACACCAGTGTCGTAGAAATAAGGTTTACTTTTGTGCCACACTAACAAACATCATGTCAAATAAATAAATCATTCTGCTGCACTGCTTGTATAAATGATGTGTTTTGTTAACATTCGGTTTAATTGGTGTAATACCCTTTTGCTATTTTTTTGTTTTTCAGAACTGGATAGGTAATTACAAAAGATCACAAATGACTAATGCTTCGTCTGAGCCCCGGTCATCAAAGGCCAAAGTTCACATTAGAGAGCTGTCGCCTTACAATCTTTTTTATAGGGACATATTCAAAAACAAAGGTGAGAAACAAAATTTAAAGACTGTTTTTATTTTTTTATACTAAATTGTTTCTTTCCATACATGATGGCCTTTTTGACAAGGTTTATGAGGGTCATGAAGCGTCATGAAACAGATTTTCATGATTGTATTTGGGAAGTACTTCACTCACGCAAATTGCATTCATCAGCTTAAGAATGCTGAGTGTATTGAAAAGAATCATCAGGTCATCTACTTTACACGTTATCTTGTTTTTACAGAGTTGTTACAGATAAATGGTTTTCACAACCCAAGTACTGATTGTCGTTGTATGAATTTACTTTAAAAAGGAGATGCTGACTAATGCGTTAAGTTTTCTGTGCATCTATTTTTTCTTCAGGCACAATGAATGATATTAAGGAAGATGCAAAGCAAAAATACATTCAAGAGGCAGCAGCACTGAGGGCACATGGGTAGGCACAGGACCTAAACCCTGAGGTGAGGGATGCCCGAATTACAATGCACTTAAAGAAGCTGAAGTTAGAGGTTTGGAAACAGGATTCATTTGTTATTTTCATTCACCCCAATTTTTATTTATTGTTGTTTGTTGGCACCATCAATGTGTTCTCCTTTATATAGGACTTATGTGGGGACCAATAAAGTTATATTGTACTGAATTGAGTCTACATGTTTATATATATATATATATATATATATGAAGCATATTCTTCACAATTACTGTTATGGTTTTATTTTAATGATAAACATTTAAGAGAAAATGTGAAGGGTATCATTTTATCTGTGTTAAGGATATCAATTGTTTCTCCTTGGATTCAGATAAATAAAGTTTATTGTCAGTTTATGTGAGGGAGGACTGGTGTGTTCCACTTTTGTTTGCAGTTGTCTGCGGTTGGTAGACTACATTTCAATTCAAAGTGCTGTCGGTCAATTATATTTATTATATATAATTAATTATACATTTAAAATCTGTTTAGTTTATCTGGTTTGCAAATTAGGGTTGTAAAATTATATATTTACTGAACATATAAAATATCTAGTCGAGCCAAACTATTAATTACATTGCCTCTAGATGAATGCAAAGAAATTAATTGACATGCTTTCAAACATGCTTTTTAAATGACACATGAGTTTTGGTAACATGGACAGAGAAAACATTTAATGATCTTCTGCTCAGAAACCTTGTAAAAACTTTAACTTTTACCAGCCATTACCAGCAATCTTCAAATTATCTTATTTTATGTTCAACATAAGAAAGCAACTCATACAGGTTTGGAATGACATGAGGGTGAGTAAATGATGACAGAATTTTCATTTTTGGGTGAACCATCCCATAATTAGATAGCATATATATATAAGCCATGTGTGTACCAAACAGAAATGCAAAATGAGTCTCTCTGTGTGTGTGTGTGTGTGTGTGTGTGTGTGCGGACAGGATATTTGTCATGTTGTGGGTTCATAAATCTGTTTACAAAGTCAGAAACAAACAAACAAGCAAATAGCTTCTTTTTATATAGGCTATGGCTATTGAGCCTTCAAATAGCTATGTGAAACTACACCTGAGATGGCTTGTGCATGTGAAATGAGAAAATTTAAACTTTGTCGAAGAGCTAAACCACATACATTGTTAGAAAGGTCTTGACCCAGAGAGTAACATATGTAAGTATGAAGATTCTACATGGCTCCTGTTTTGAAATACTGACCTTTGAAACATCACCTTGGTGCATATTTGAAGGCTTGTAATTAAGCAATAAAAAGGGCTACACACATGGGACTAACTGTTATAGAGAGCTCTTGTCCTCATTTATGATGTGACTATAATCAACAGCTTGGGATATTGTCAAATCGGGTTAAAAGTAATTTGAACCCATTTAAAATTTAACTCCACACTGTACTCTCAACTCACTATTTGCAATATCCAATTCTAAGAAATACACAATTTTGTTAAAAACTACAATTCCCTATAGCTACTCAGTGCAGCTTGATACAAATCAAGCACTGCAGTTGTAGTATCTGGTTTGCGAATTAGGGTTGGAAATTAGGGTTGTAAAAAGATATATCTACTGAATATATCAAATATCTAGTACAACCAATCTATTAATTACACTGCATCTAGATGATTTACGTTAAGAAAATCTAAATATATTTGTTTATTTAAGACTTTTTAGCCGAAACGTAGAACCCGCAAACCCCGCCCACAACACAATGCACTTCCGCAACCTTCTGCTACCAAAAATGTGTTTCTCTGAATCGAAGGAGAAATGTGCAAAAGTTATATTAACATATCGTATCGTTGAGTTATGTGTTTGTTGTTGTTTTTTTCGTGGACAAATGTTGAATTCATCATTTAAAAAAAAGTGTCTTGTGAATAAAATACTTTTGGGCGGAAGTACGTTATGCAAGCCACGTGGTTTCAGCGATAGCAGCGTAACCACCATGGCAACGAACAACCTAAATGTAATATACATTCAATGAAAGAAGAATGTGAAAATAAAACGAAAACAGCCAATGGGAAGAAGAGAAAAAATGTGTTAAATTACATAGGCTTGGATCTGGAGAATTTCAAGCCAATAACAGTTATGTAGGAACCTACTGTATGTGGCACACTGTCACATACGGATTTTGTCTGTAAATTCATTGTATGTTATTTATTAAGTAAATTACTTTTCATTGACTTTAAATGTGCTGTGAATAAGTGCAGAGCACCATGGCCAAAAACATGGCTGTAACTCGTAGAGTCAATACTATGTTCCCTTTTTATTTTATTTTTTTACAAACTCATAGTTGCTTCAGAGGATTCAAGATCCAATAATGTATTGTCATTTCAACTCAGTCGAAGGGGATTTTGATGGTGAGCTCACAAAAAACAAAACACCTCCCACACATTGACCACATTTGTACATTACAGTAAATAACATATTACATTATGGTAAACACATTTTTTTTTTAGATTAGATTAGATTCAACTTTATTGTCATTATGCAGAGTACAGTACAGAGCTTATGAAATGCAGTTAGCATCTAACCAGAAGTGCAAGAATACAGTGTTTTATATACATAAAAGTGCAGAGTAAGTAAAGCTATGATATACAGAAAGTACAGTGGAGTTGCTATATACAATATTGATCGGAGTATATACAGAATATAAATATGAATGCAATGTAGGGATTGTATGTACATTATGAACAGAGCAATGAAGGATTATATATATGTTATGAACAGCAGGAACGTGAGAACAGTGGTAATAAATGCAGTTGGATGAGTGTGCAAAAATATTGTTGAACAATGTATTCTATGCAAAATAACAGTAGTGCAATATTTTTTATAGAAATATTTTACTGTGCTTGTACAGTAACAATTATAGACAGTTTATTTTTTAATTTTGTACTCATACAGACAGACTAGTGGGGATATGTATGCTAAAATACAGGGCCTAAGCTTTAAAATAGATCAGACCTAGTAAAACAACATGTCTGCACAAGTAACGCAGTAAAGTAATTAAATTATATTATATTATATTATATATCTGTTGGATACCTTGAATGAGAGCAGCTTACTGCAGTCCTAAAGATTTAAGGAAAACATATATTTATGAGAGGAATAGTGATCTTTTTTCACAAGTTTAATTAATATTTCATGGACACAGGCCATGAAATTCTGCAACAATGATTAACCTCTTGAGGCTTTGAGCTGTCAAGATGTGATAGCAGGTATTCCTCTACATCCTTTTCATCAACAAACACGCGGGTTCTGTGTAATGGATCAACCGCACTTGTCCCAGAGCTTTGATTCCTCACAAGGCCAAAGTTTGCATCCAATGTGACAATCATATCTCCATCCGCCTGGAAAACAAACACTTACAGTAACACTGGTTTTGTACCCGCACCAGGTTTATACATTTATACTATTACTTCTATTATAATACTACCAGTGGTGTCAAAAGTATTGGCATTCATTACTCAAGTAGAAGTATAGATACTAGGGTTTAAAAATACTTTTGTAGAAGTTGAAGTATCAACTCAAGCTTGTTACTCAAGTAAAAGTGTAAAAGTACTGGTTTAAAAAACTACTTAAAGTATAAAAGTAAAAGTAATGTAAGAAAAAATGCCATTAAGAACAAAAGCTTGGGCCGTGCCAGAGGGGCCTATTGTGCACTACCCCACCTCTCAAAAAAAAAAAAATTTTTTCTAAAGGCCATAATGACTATAATGTTATATTAAAATGTTCATGTTGAAATATTTGTGATGCACTAGGGCTAGGCTACCTTTTTTCAGCCGCATATATGCCCACTGAAAATGAACGCATTTTAGTACAATGCAAATACATTAAAGAGCTAGAGATATGATTACTAGTTGCCAATAACTATTGTTATGGTAAAAAGTCAAACTTCAGAGGCATGTCATCAATAACTTTTAATGGAATGTAAATGTACATCCAAGCTTAGCTGCATGAATCTGCGAGGGCAATGGACAAGAACATTGGTGCAGGCTTAGTAACAATTACCCTTGTATGGTTGTCTATATACAATAAATATTATAGTGCTGTCAAAATTAATGATTAATCCACATTGTTAATCAAAAACTAAAAATAACTCATAATCCTGATACCTTCTTGATCGATAGCTTCCTGTATTCGGTACATATGTCTGCTATGTCCAGTGTTCGGGGTTACAAAGTTGGTAAAGCCTAGTTATCACAAAATTGTCAATCGCGTCGTCATTCGCAAACGATAATTTATTAAAACGTCTCGCCACCGAACTACGTACAGTAGCTTAATTTGTGGAGGATGAAGAGAAAGCCCCCATTTGGTAAATGAGCCAGTGAGAAATAATAACTTTTAAGAAGGGTCCAGTGCCTTTTTTGATACTTTTAAAACGGTACCGGCGCCTAAACGGTGCCTTAAACGATACTTAAAAAAAAAAAAAACCTAAAAAAACTATGGATAACATTAGAGAATATTATAAATATTTAAAATAAATCCATAGCTTTCACCTTGGATGCTCTCATTTCCCAAGTTGTGCTTCCCTTAATAAGGCTAATAAATGTATTTCACAATCTGGGTCATTATTTAATACAAAAGCACACATAATGTTTCTACTGTATCTCTGTCACTCACTCTGATATTTAGTTAAGATGAGTGCTGTCTGTCACTGTCTTTAATCAGTCCTGTGAATTACTGTATGCTCATTCTTTATAAAGTAGCAACAATGTCGTTTTTAAAATACAGTACTGTGCAAAAGTTTTATGGAAAAGAAAATATAGTATTTTAACCCCAAAAAGAGTGTTTTAAGTCAGTTATTTATATATTTTGCTGTAGTGTGTCCTTAGGAAAAATCAGTTTGCCATTAATTTTAATAATAATCTAGTGCGATTTTAAATGCACAAGCAGTTTGACGACGGCAAAATGGATGTTAGGAAATATAAACTGATATTTTATACTGACACACCATCATGACGAACACCATTCTTTTAAGTGAAAATACTAACGTGCCTAAGACTTTTGCACAGTAGTGTATTAAGTATATTTAAATAAGAGTAATTAAAGTATGCGTTCGTTCATATGTGTTAAGGGCTAGATTTTCGCTGGAGGAAACGGCTGTGATGAGCGCGCGGTGACAAGCGAAAACTTTATAGTACTAGATGAGATTCTCATCATGAGAAACCGACTGCTCACTCGTGACCTTTTGTAAACTGTATTTATGACAAAGAACTGCACGGATACAGATATTCTAACAATCTATCGAGAAACACACACCTTGTGTCCTCTGTGTCTGTTTGAGCTCGCATTGAATCACTGTTTCACGGCTGATCACTGAGCTCGGATTGCAGAGCGCGCTGAAAGACAGAGAGGAGACCGCGGTCTGACGCCGGATTCATATGAAATTTAAGGGGACTGACTCTGAGGCGATCGGAAGCCAGTTCCACCCTACTTTTAAGAAATATAATTTTTGATAAACGAACCCAAAACCGGCTATGTCCTTGCTGGAGTGTGATGTGATTTGTGTCATGTGCAGGTGCGATGGATGGATCGCCTACAGACCAATAGGGTGGGTGTCGGAATGGTATATGTTTATACTTCTCATCCAACCACAATCAAATTCACTCCATCCGGATGGCGCGATTTATCTGGATATTTTTTTTTTCTCAATTATGACAAGCCAGAATGAAAACAAGCCGAAATAAAATAGCAGTAACGAAGCTATTTTTAAAATGTAAGGAGTAGAAAGTACAGATAATTGCGTGAAAATGTAAGGAGTAGAAGTAAAAAGTCGGCTGAAAAATAATTACTCAAGTAAAGTATTGATACCCCAAATTTCTACTTAAGTACAGTAACGAAGTATTTGTACTTCGTTACTTGACACCTCTGATGGTATATGTTGATACCTAGACACCTACAGGCCACATGCTCCCCGTCTACATCCACCTCTGAAAAGGAGGAGAATGTCTGGAGTCTTTCCAGGTGAGAGTTTTATTTTTATTTTAGGAAATGCAACAGGAAAAAAGGAAGTACCGACTTAACATCTTAGAAACATCAATGTGTTCTTTTATGTGGGACACTAGGTTTTATGACTTCTATGACAAGTCAAAGAGAGAGAGATGAGAGTGAGAGAGACAATTATTTACATCAGCAACTAACCAAGCCAGTGAAGAGATAAATAATTTTATGTTATCTGAAATTAATAAAATCAAACAGGCATTCATTAATGTTAAGAAAATACTATCCATAATATGTGATGTGTAAAAGGAGTTGAAATCTCATGTTAATTTTAAAACCAACTTTAAAACACACACACACACACACACACACACACACACACTGGGTTTCCATGTTCTATTGGACATGCCGTAGACGTAATGGTTTTTTATACTGTACAAATTGTATTTTGCATCACAATACACCAACCTTACACATAAACCTACCCCTTACAGAAAATGTAGTTCATTGTAAGATTTTCAAAAACACTTCATTCTGTATGATTTATAAACTTGTTTCCTCATGGGGACAAAAATAATCCCCAAGGATTTTGGATATTGCCGTCATTGTTCCCCATAACAGAGGGTATACCTGAACCACACACACACACACACACAGTAAAACTGAGTAAACTAAATGTGAATTATGAGCAAAATTGTATTTGTTGTTTTACTTTGTGTTGTTATGTAAGAAATGTTTTCATTTAATAATCTAATCTGTAGATAGTATGTGTACTGTAAATGAACAAATATACATTTTGCTTAAAGTCAGTAAAATAACTACACTTACAATTTTAAACGTTTAAACACATTGTGTGTCACTAAAGCAAGGCACACTGTCTATTGTCTTATTTTTTTTTTTAAATAACCTAATGACCAGCATTGTTTCTTTGGATCATTTATGCACACAAGTGCTTTTCTCACACGAGTACAAAACTCTTTGGATGTGTTTGACAAACACATCATTTCTACATCTTAAATGTATGACTGAACTTTTCTCATTCGACAGAAATACTATTTTCTAATTATTTACCCGGCCTATAACACGTGGTGTAAATGTTCTTACCTAGAACAGAAAACATAGACTTTGACTATTTGACTATTTTGTAGGCATCATGTAATGTTAAATGGTTTACTAAAAAAATTAAAGCACCAGCAGCTGTGATTTTCAAATTGAAAGAAATGTACAAGCTAAGGATGTTTCAACTATCATCATTTCCTTTTGACTCTGATAAACTGGTAATGAGATTCTATGCAAGTGACACAATATACAGTTCTCATACTATTTGTGTAAATAGCTGTGCTAAAACATTTATGACTATTTTTGCATACCAACAGATTATGTCAAGGGTGTTTCACATCTAAGAATCACAATGTTTTGTAAATGAAATTTTTCTTACACCTCAAGATTTAGCCATATCAAGATTTTGGACGTCCGTTCACAATTAGTTTGTTGGACTGTAAGTGTTTAGGTGAAGACATCTCTTTGTGAGCTGTCATCATAACAGGAATAAATGAAAATTAAGAAATTAAGTTACCGTTTTTCCCTTTGAGATATTTATTTTAGTGCAACTTTGTGTCTGTCCAAAAAGTGTGATCACATGAAGCATCAACACAAAAATGAAGTCTAGCTGTTTTACACTTAAAACTATTACAACCAAAACAAATCAAACGGTTCCACTGAAAGCTGCACACTCGTTTAAGTTTGAGCATGTTAAAGTTTCCACACTCTTGTGTAGATAAATTTGATCCATAACCTTTTGCATATTCAAGCGACCAAATCACTAAGAAAGAGAGTATAGCAAGATTTTTTTTTACAATGCATATAGAATTCAGAATACAATTGTTAAAGTATTTTTTTTATTGTTGATTTGTAAATGATTTTTTATTACTCCGTTAGATTTAGTCATCGTGTTCAGATAGTATTTTCTTAACATTAATGAATGCCTGTTTGATTTTATTAATTTCAGATAACATAAAATTATTTATCTCTTCATTGGCTTGGTTAGTTGCTGATGTAAATAATTGTCTTATATATATATATATATATATATATATATATATATATATATATATATATATTAGTGCTGTCAATCGATTAAAAAAAATTAACTAATTAATCGCACAATTTTTTAAAATTAATCGCGATTAATCGCGATTAATCACAATTAAAAGACTGAAACTTTTTGGATATGTAAATGTAAAATGTAAATAATTAATGTAAACTCAAGACAAAGAAACTATTTAAATTCAAAATATGATTGTTTAATGGAATTTTTGTTTAACTTGTAACACAGATTTTCTCATGTAAACAACATACCTGCAATAAACCATCAATATCCTCCAAATTAACTGTTGGCTTGAAAGCCATATTTATTACAGAAATAAAAACACAGGCATGTAAGTACCATTTGAATTTCAAAACAATCAATGTCAATAAAAAACAAAAATGATTTCCATGTTGAATTCTAAGTGGGCTGCAAAGTATAGTCATTGCCAGTGCTTTAAGTGGGCCAGTACGCACCAGTACTCAGTACCGCCACTTCCAAATATAGCTCTTGAGCGTACCGCCACCTCTCTGTGCGCCCAGAACGTGCTTGTAGCGTACCGGTACGCACATTTGGACATCTGTTTTAATAGAGGTTTTAATATTTTACCTGCACTGCTGATTTTCAGAGCGCCCTTCACAATGCAAGCTTCCTAATTCATCCCACCCAGATGGGTGTCATTTTTAAACAATGACATTTGAGTTCATGATATTAATGTTGCTGTTTCTTGTGGCAGACTAAATGAAGAGTAATGTTTCTTGTGGCAGACTGAAGAGTAATCCGGCAGAGTTTTATACTGAAACTTTCCGTCTAAAAGTCCTTCCTTGGTCTTATCCATATTTCTTTGCACGTTGAACACACATAGGCCACAACCGGAAATAAAAAAAACTGCAACCGTGTTAATTGCGTTATTTTTTTTTAACGCGTTAAATATTTCAAATTAATCAAATGCGTTAACGCGCTAATTTTGACAGCACTAATATATATATATATATATACATATACATATACATATATATATATATATATATATATATATATATATATACAGTATCGTTCAAAATAATAGCAGTACAATGTGACTAACCAGAATAATCAAGGTTTTTCGTATATTTTTTTATTGCTACGTGGCAAACAAGTTACCAGTAGGTTCAGTAGATTCTCAGAAAACAAATGAGACCCAGCATTCATGATATGCACGCTCTTAAGGCTGTGCAATTGGGCAATTAGTTGAATTAGTTGAAAGGGGTGTGTTCAAAAAAATAGCAGTGTGGCATTCAATCACTGAGGTCATCAATTTTGTGAAGAAACAGGTGTGAATCAGGTGGCCCCTATTTAAGGATGAAGCCAACACTTGTTGAACATGCATTTGAAAGCTGAGGAAAATGGGTCGTTCAAGACATTGTTCAGAAGAACAGCGTACTTTGATTAAAAAGTTGATTAGAGAGGGGAAAACCTATAAAGAGGTGCAAAAAATGATAGGCTGTTCAGCTAAAATGATCTCCAATGCCTTAAAATGGAGAGCAAAACCAGAGAGACGTGGAAGAAAACGGAAGACAACCATCAAAATGGATAGAAGAATAACCAGAATGGCAAAGGCTCAGCCAATGATCACCTCCAGGATGATCAAAGACAGTCTGGAGTTACCTGTAAGTACTGTGACAGTTAGAAGACGTCTGTGTGAAGCTAATCTATTTTCAAGAATCCCCCGCAAAGTCCCTCTGTTAAAAAAAAGGCATGTGCAGAAGAGGTTACAATTTGCCAAAGAACACATCAACTGGCCTAAAGAGAAATGGAGGAACATTTTGTGGACTGATGAGAGTAAAATTGTTCTTTTTGGGTCCAAGGGCCACAGGCAGTTTGTGAGACGACCCCCAAACTCTGAATTCAAGCCACAGTACACAGTGAAGACAGTGAAGCATGGAGGTGCAAGCATCATGATATGGGCATGTTTCTCCTACTATGGTGTTGGGCCTATTTATCGCATACCAGGGATCATGGATCAGTTTGCATATGTTAAAACACAGCGCGCGTGTAACCAGCAGCTCTGTTCAGCAATATTTGTTTTATCGCCCGATAAGAGTCTCAAGTTAAAGCAGCATGTTAACGCCGATAATGGCCCACCACTAATATATATATATATATATATAATTTTTTTATTCTGTTTAAAAATGAAATCTATGTTATCACTTCGTTTCAATGTTGTTTTCGTCAATGATGAAGACAATGAAATGATTTCGTCAACGCACTTTTTTTATGACGGTAAAGCGACGATGAATTGCTAAAAATGGCTCTAATGTGACTAAAACATGACGAGACGTTTTCGAGTTTTCGTTGACAAGACGAGACGAGACGAAAATGATTATAAGTCTGACGTTCACAATGCATATCATTTCTGCCTGTTTTGGAGAAACACCCGGCTGCAGCCTGCAGATCAAGGCGGGGCTGCACGTACTTTTAAATGCACACTTCAGCAGCACAGCACACTGTGACTCCATGTTGCTTTGAGCACATCATTTTGCACCCGCAATGTGCATACGCGCTTTGTGCGCTCTGTTTTGAAGCGTTTAATATTATCATGGTTTTGCGCACTGAAAGATTATTAAAAGCCTATATTTTTATACCTAGCCTACACAATATATTTAAAATGAGCATAATTTAATTGTATATTATTTGTGTGTAGTGTAGGCTATATAAATACATTCACTTCTTAGCTCTTGACATCCATATATAAATATAAAATTGTGATATTTGCTGTGGGGTGAGGGCTTCGATAACTCTCTCTTTTTTGACCATACATGTGTTTGCATCCCTGAATGTTTGTGTGACTTTTATTAGACAGGGTTGTATGATGTTTGTGTTTACAAATATTATGCATCTTGTTGTTGCACTGGCAGACAAGTTGAAGCACAAGTTGTAGAGCATAAGTATGTGTTCCTCAATAGCTTATATTTTGGGCATGTTGTTCATTGCACTTTAGCAATTTCTCAAATAAAGCCACAATTGCCAAAGTAAGAATGTTTTTATTCCTGGCTTTTTTTGGATTAAAACAGTGATTCCACTGTTACCACTTTATCTGTGTGTAAAAACCATTCCTTTATAACTGTGATTACTGGTGAAAATAGGCAATGTGTTGAAATTTTAGAAGAGCATCAATTCATGGAAAAATAACTTGAAATATGTGGATAAAAGGTTTCTGCCCAATGCGACCATGAAGTACAGCTTGACAGCACTGCATCTCCATCAATGAGAAAGTCTAGTTTATTATGCAAAGCTTTCAAGGTTAACTGTTGTTTTATGAATTGCAACACTCGTTACAACCTGTCAAATCTAAGTCCATTTCCAATACTTTTTAATCTAAATTAATTTGTTAAAGACTACTTTTTTGTTTTTACTAAAATTGACTAAAACTTGACTAAAACCTTTTGCGTTTTCGTCGACTAAAACTTGACTAAAACCTTTTTGTGTTTTCGTTGACTAAAACTTGACTAAAACTATGAAGTTTATAAGTGACTAAAATGTGACTAAAACTAAAAAGCATTTTTGTCCAAAAGACTAAGACTAAAACTAAAAGGGCTGCCAAAAACAACACTGCTTCATTTTGAAAGAAAAGTTTGATTTGAACGATTCAATAAATACTTAAATCATAGTTTTGCTGTCACCTACTGGCAGTTTTATTGTCATCATTATTTATCCATGACAAGGTTTTGTAATTTGTAATCATTATGTGAAATTAGCTAAAGGACCAACCCCCCGCCCCCCGAAAAAGAAACTGAGTTGAGGAAAGTGAGTAGTTCGCTGCGTGAGGTGAGTGTGTATACTGATGCACCGCCGGCCTATCAGTGGTAAACTCAGTGGCTGCTGGCAATTGTATGGTGAAGTCCAGCGACAAGTCGGTAACCTTTTTTAAATTTTAGGACCGTTTATTTTGCATATCCTGTGCTCTTTGGTAATTGGCGGAGCAGCCAGTCAATCCCACCTTTCCAGTAAATACGACTTGTGATTGGACTGTATGTCGGCAGACAGCAAAGCTTTGGCCAAGAGCAGAAGGCCCTCCCTCCAGGCTTTTTTTAAGTTGCGAGGTTGCGAAGCTTCATTTTCGCTCAATCAGAGTTTGAGTTTCAGAGCAGAGCTGCGTGACAACGCTGCCACAAATCACGTGAGTCGCAAGCTCGCAACTGTGTGGGTGTATCTCCGCAAAGTGGGTGTTGTAAACTCAGCTCTGAAAAAATTGTCTGCAATAGGAGTGCAAATGTAATGGAATGTAATAAGTTTCGCCCTTTCGAACCTCAGTTTTCATAGTTTCAAAACTTTTTTTCACCTATTTGCACACCAGTTTTAACTATTTACAAGTTTCAAATCTTGAAAGCAAACTATACACTGGGAGAACAGTGACAAATTCGAAACTCTGAAAAAATTATTGCACAACACCATTACAAAGAGTATTGCACTTCAGAAAAAGGAAAACTCAAAAACAAAATTATGTTTGAAGAGATTAAATTTTTTTACCACTTTGCAAGCCTGCAAAGCTCTGTTTTCTGAGTTTCAAAAAATGTTTTCACACATTCGCACACCAGTTTTCAGATCACCATTTACAAGGTTTCAAACCTGGAAAACAATCTATTACAGTGGGAGAACACTGACAAATGTGAAATTCTGGAAAATTCTTTGCGCAACATCATAAAAAGAATGTTGTAGTTCTGAAGAAGGAAATCTCGAAAACAACATAATGTTTGCAGAGATATTTTTATTTTTTTACTTTGTGCAAGCTTGCAAATCTTATTTTTTTAGATCTTGCAAAACTTCTATTTGTAAGATTTTGAGTTTTCGAACACTTAGTTTCAACCTTTCAGAACTTTATTTTCAGTTTTGAATCATGGCAGGATTTAAATCCCCTGGCTCCAATTTTACAAACCTCTGGCAAGGGGAGCATCACCTGAGGCAGTATATACAGGAAGAATTCTGTAACTACCACCTCCACCTTCCCACTGGACGTGACAGCGCATATAAGCGTCCAGGAGGCCCCTCAGGGTGACCTGGCCAGACATTCATGAAATCTCCTGCAGTGCCGTGCCAGTTCTGATGATCAGCGAGGCTCCCGCAGAAGCCCGTTATCTCGGCCGCCTAATACCGAGGACACGAGGCCGGAAGGTCGGTGCTGACGGGTGTTTAGTAGATGCCACGACTGAGCACTGTAAAAGAGAATCACAGAATCTTAGTAGACACATAACCACCAGCAATTTAACCCATAATATATACATAAAAGGGTTACATACTCACCCACCCTCCTGTACTGGAACCCCGCTCACAGGGCGCCTCCTTATAGTCTGGACCATCTGTAAGGTGGTTATTATGAATATAGAACCAACCAAAAACATTGTCCAGCATATGAGACTGTTATGAGAGAAAATATTTTCTCACCTAACCTTGATCAGGTGGAGAGCTGGTGGTTACAGGGCGATTAGGCAAGGGAGGATAAGAGCAGAAGTTAAAAACATCCAAAGGGAATGAGTAGCTACCTAGGTATCGCTCTGATTCGGACGAAAACGTTGCCTCGTCTGAATCACATCCCTCAGGTCCTGCTTACCTCCTCGTGACCCACGATTCCTCTTGCCCCTGCTCACAGGTGGGGGAGGAGCGCGAGCTGCGACACTAGCCTTCTGTGCCCGTCTTTGATCCTCAGAACGAGACGGGCCAGGACCCCTATGTTGTTCGGGCTCGGACCTGAATCTTCGTGGAATGAAGGATTTAAAGGCAGCTGAGCGCGCCCTTGCCTCCCTGAACTTCTCGACCAGCGTCTCGACGGAGGTACCGGAAAGCTCAGAAGGCGAGACCGGAGCATCGGGAAGAAAGCCCCTTTCTTTCTTCCCAATGTCTGCCAGGTTCACCCACAGATGTCTCTCCTTGACTACCATGGCAGCCATAGACCTACCCATGGCGGAGGCGGCCTGTTTGGTAGCACGGAGAGAGAGGTCTGTGGTGCGGCGCAGCTTGGCCACCTGGTCAGCTGAAAGGCCCTCGCCTTTATCCAGGTCCTTCAACAGGTCAGCCTGATAGCAAGAAGATAAATGACGTGCTCTCCGGTCGCTTATTTATAGTCGCGCCGGTAGTGACTTCAGAGGCTGTCGATGGCCAACGCGTTGGCATTTTTTCTAAGTATGCTTCATACACGGGTCACGACGAGGTGTTCCCCAAAGCGACCCCCTAAGAGGACGCAGTTCGGAGTTCCCTTGAAAGCAGTGCTTTAAGTGGGCCGGTACGCACCGGTACTCAGTACCGCCACTTCCAAATATAGCTCTTGAGCGTACCGCCACCTCTCCGCGCGCCAGGAACGTGCTTTTAGCTTACCGGAACGCTCATTTGGACATCTGTTTTAATAGAGGTTTTAATCCTTTGCCAGTGCTGCCGTTTTTCAGAGCGCCCTTCACAATGTAATCTTCCTAATTCATCCCACCGAGAGCAGAGACTACATCACCCACAAACCCCTGACTTTTACAAGTGAGAATCGCATGCGTCGCTTTTGTCGCTGTCAGGAACAACTTAACGCGCAGTCGCGCACAAAAAATAAAATACAGTGAACATGAAAGTAATGCAGTACCTCTTTCAGGCAGGGTGACCAGATGTCCCGAAAAATTCCGGACAGTCCCGAAATCGAAACTGTTGTCCCGAATCTGGCCCTAAGTGTCCCGAAAATTATACTAAAGCAAAATCTTGAGTAGTTATTGTCTGATAAACATTAAAAATGTTCTGCAACCAGCCCCCGCCGGCTGCTCATTGGCTGCAGGATCTTTTTTCTAAAAAAATATCGTAGGCAGCTAGGCACGAATTTAGATATTCATTTATCTACCTTTTTATCCCCTTTTTGTTTTAAAGCTTGATGAAGAAAGCGCAAGTTGCTGCAGCTGCGAGGAGGACAGTGATGCACGCGTACAGGAGTGATTGACAGTTCGCGGCACTGTGTACAAAAAATACTCCACTACACAATTATATGTAAAAAAAAAAAACACTATATATATATATATATATATATATATATATATATATATATATATATATATATATATATATATATATATATATATATATATATATATATAATAGAGTACCGGCACCTCTTTTGGGCCACTTAAAGCACTGCTTGAAAGGGAACGCGAAGCAGGCGCCACACTCTTGACATGCAGCATAAACACCACACAGCCAGTGTCACCGGCTTTAAGTGCACATGCGCGGCTGAGAGTGCATCATGTCTGCAGCCAGACTCTATTGGAAATTTGTGCCTTTTGGTGCACGTGCGCTTGGCCATGCTAAAAAAAGCAACCTATAACGTGACAGACGGTATTAAAATTAAATTAACAAAAAGTCGCGAGTCCTA
The DNA here is from genome assembly GCF_003368295.1 of Carassius auratus. Classification (NCBI taxonomy): domain Eukaryota; kingdom Metazoa; phylum Chordata; class Actinopteri; order Cypriniformes; family Cyprinidae; genus Carassius; species Carassius auratus. Next base: position 17,033,110 of record NC_039252.1, read on the forward strand.
TGTGGATTAATTACTTTTTTTAAATTTCATTTTGTATGAAATTGGACTTCTCTACCATTTGAGAAAACTTTGGATTTAGAACTTTTAATTTCACCAGTCACCTAAAAGTAGTTTGTGTCACTGCATTCGAGATTCAACATGAGACTTTAAATGAACAGGAGCAAAAATAACTCCTTTTCCAGAAGAAAACCCTTATCTCAGTCATTTATTCCACTTTTTGCTAAGTTAAGAGTGCCACTGCCGCGCTCTCAGCAGTAATAGTTTGGTTGAGTCACAATGTGTTTTAATCAACCTGCAACTGGTCACCATTTCAATTCAATTAAATTAATTTTAATCACAATTCTGCCATCTCTAATTCACCTAAATGGTCTTGCAGTGTAAAAGCACCAACCACAGTCTTTCAATTAGGGTAATATGAGCTGGTAAATACATAATATTTATAAAGAAATTAATAAAATGGTATTAGATGGGTTTTAGCATGTCGGAATAAACCAATTTACCAAAATTAAAACTATGCAAAAATAGTTTCAGAGACTTGGTGACTTGATTGTGATCACTGTTTTATATTGTGACAAATGCGCCTAATTCATTGTTCAAGCCTACCGTAACAAAAGATTGCTACCTAGCATATATATAAAAAAATAACATTGCTTTCAATTGACCACTTTATACAAATCTCATTATGCTTTGTAAAATATCTATTCGATGTGACTGACACACACATACATGCTGCTGATCCATCCACTCACCACCAGAGGTCAGTATCTCCAACCTGATCATGTCCTTCAACTCTCTTCCCTCCTTCAAGAAGCTTTCCCAGTTACCTCATTACCCAAAAATGACACCACACGAATGTATATTAGTTTTGAAAGTAAATATATATATATATATATATATATATATATATATATATATATATATATATATATATATATATATATATATATATTTTAAAATTGGTGTTTGAAAATCTCCCATTAACTCACATTGTTAAAAACCATCCAAAAACTGTCAACAATGTCGAGATAATGAATTTCGAAATTCAAAATGAAGACCTGCTTTCAAAATCCACAACAGAATGACCACAGAATGAATTGCTAATTTCAGCTGGCACTTTATTGCAACAAAATATTGTGAAAAGCACTATGGTTCATGTTCATGTGTTTATTTACACTTTGAAATGCTATTTCTTAGATGTAATACATGCATGGATTCGGCAAACACTTTTATCTAAAGCAATTTACATTGGATTCAAGTTATACATGTTTTCTTTTTTAATTCATGCATTCACTGGGAATCGAACCTATGAGTCATATCACAAGATTCAACCACCTTTAGTTGACCATGATGTTTCCCAACTCAACTGAGTGTTGGTGAAATCTCTGACATGAAGTGATTAGAAGTATTAAATATGAGATAATAAAACATTCTGCACTAGATCCTTCTACTGTGAGCTGGATAACTGTGAATCATCACAGACAGATGTGAGTTATGATCATTTATATAGTTATTCTAATGTTCGTATACATTCTTTTTTTTATATATACTTTCTACTAAAAGTAGCATTTAATCAGTGGTGTAGTATAGTTTTGAGTATACTGTGACTTTTCCCTCCCTGTCTCATACTCACCCATCCCAGAGCAACACCCATAACCACCACCACAATCACTAAACAGGGCTCTACACTTACTTTTATTTTTAGGAGCATTGTTCTGCTAATTTAAAAAATAAAAATAGAAGTACAGTAAAAAAAAAAAAATTCAAAAATTAGCCTTCCCATTACAACGTGATATTGGAGATTTACAGAGGTAATATTTTTTCTAACTTTATTCAAAATATGTTATCTCTTATGTCAAATTGAATAAGTTACTTATCAAATAAAACACAAAAGTGGCTTGTAGGTATTTACAGACATTTAATGAGGCTCAGGGGTGGCATGAGTGCAATTAACCTCAGAAATTCATGTTTAGATTAATGTTTTAAATATAACATTTTGAACATAAAAATATTCAATGATTATATAACTGAAAAGATGCTTTAAAAATAAAAATAAAACTACCAGTAGATGGCGGAAAATTACTTTATCACTGAATCCTTAATTAAACTGATTCATTCAAATGGCTGATTCATTCAGGGAATCTGATTCATTGTCTTTATGAATGGGTAATAGAATTGACTCACTAGATTCATTTAAACATGTAGATTTAGTTCAGTTGTGAGTTTGTTTTAAATTATTTTAGTTGATGAAACAGGCAATATACTGTTATACTCAGACAATGCAAGTCACCTAATATTAACCTTTTCTTTGAAATCACTCATTGTTCTTTTATGCCAACAATCCATGGGTGTAGGTTTGGTCTCAGCTTTGGTGGGGAAACCCCGGGAGACCCCCCCCCCCCCAGAATATCACAATTCAGAAGTGAATCATCTACTTCATCTCATTATATTGTATCCTGACCCCAATATATCATCCTGTATACTGTCCCTAAAGAGCTAGTGTAACTGTATAATCTCAAAAATACACTCTCAAAAAATACAAATAAAAACCTGAGACTGTGTAATGCTGAACAACCAAACGTTTTATTAACATATATTATTATGTACATTAGTATTTACACTAACAAAAAATACTCTGCCACAAGGAAACAAATCTAAATAAATAAATATAATAACCCTTTTTCTGTTATAAACACTATTTACCCTCCAGTACATTCACGTTTATGTTGACTGCAAGATTCCAAGTTAAGGTACAGGCTCATTAGCCGCATTTCCACTGTCGGGCCACTGCGAGCCAGGGCTTAAAGCGGGCCGGGCGGGGCTCATAGCCCCGGGCCAGTAGCACGAGGCCAGAATAGCGCAGGGTTTCCACAGTGGAGCTTGAAGCACCGCTGCACGTCACTAAAACACGCCCTTTACACGCCTCTCAGAACAACGTCATGCAACCTCATTATTTCACCAACAAAGAGAAGTTATCAGAAAACTAAGAAATAAGTCACTGGAACATGCGCGATCACAAAACGAACATAATAAAAGCGGCCGTTTGTTTGCATGCTTTGTTATATATATTTAAATTCAAAAGCATCGATGTTTTAACTATAGAATTGATTTAATTTATCAGGACTCATAATTAATCACACATAAATACACTTATTACTATTTTATTTATTTATTTATTTTTAACGCTTATGAAAATAGCCTGCTTATTCAGTCGAGTCTGTTTCTGTTTATTAGCCACAGTAGCCGTCACATTTAGAATTAATGATAATATCTCTATTTTTATGAAAACTCCCGAACAAAAAACATTATTAGGCTATATTCTTTTATGATAGGCAATGTGAGAAAAACTCTCGAGACGAGGCTTGTGACAGATAATATAAGTTACTTAATAAATACACGACTGTGATAGAGAATAAGAAGCTGAAGTCTGATTTCTTCAAGTGGTCATATTTTACCATGTTTACTATGGTAATGTGTTTAGCGTGCATATCTTTTTCATGGCTTATAAATAATTCTGCCTTGTATGGTGATTTTAATCAACATTGGATCAAGTTATTTCAAACACTCTCTGCTGACTGAAAGAGAGTTTTGAGCTCGACTTATTTAAAAAAGTGTTTAATGCTGGTGTTAAAGCTGTTATCTTTCTGAAATGATCCGCAGTGCAGTCTCGCTATTTTTATAAAAGCTCCCGAACAAAAATCATTACTAGGCTATATTTTGATGATATGCAACGTGAAGCTAAACTTTTGAAACGAGACGACAGATAAAATGTTGCTTAATAAATACACAATTGTGATAGAGAATAAGAAGCTGACGTCTGATTTCTCCAAGCAGTCATATTTAACATCTTTACTGTGTAACGTTAATGTTTAGCATGCATAGTCTTTTACATCGCTTATAAATATTTCTGCCTTGTTTAGTGATTATAATCCACATCGGATCAAGTTATTTCAAACACTTGCTGCTAACTAAGAGTGAGTTTTAAGCTCAATTTATTTTAAAACATCTTTAATGCTGGTGTTAAAGCTGTTGTCTTTCTGAAATGATCTGCGCTGACGCTCTCCAGACATGGAGAAACTCCGCCTTTGTTCATAACCCCTCCTCTAGCCCCAGCTGGCCCGCTTTAGCCCAAGGTTTTCGTCGGGCCAAAAAACCTGGCCGTTGGCCCGAGGAAGCCCCGGCGAGGCACGATCAAGCCCCGGAAGTGACTGTGGAAATGCGACTGGCCCTGGCACGCACTAGCACGCCCGGTCCTAGCTCGATAGTGGAAACACGGCTATTGACATTCAGTTACTTGCTAACGTAGCATTCTATCATCCTGGGTAACACATACTATCACCAGTTAATACTATTTTCCACAGTAGAATAAAACTGAATATTAAAATGTTTTTACTGGCCTTTGTATGTGGAGACAGCCCTGGTAACTTACCGTCGGCAGTCGTCAACATGCGCGCGCGCACGCACACACACACACACACACACCGGCTCGCTGCTAGTGCAAGCACAAAAGTAGTACCGGCCCGCGCGTGTAGCCTGTCAGATACCCCGGCGCCAATCAAATTACAGCATTTCTGGTACTGTCGTCGTGGTCGTTAGAATCGATCCAAATAGCAGTGCAAAGATACAAATAGCAGTTCAAAGGAGCTTGCTAAAAATTGGTGGGGACAAATTGTCATCTCAAAATATTGATAGGGACTAGTACCTAGCGTCCCCCCCTAAACCTACGCCCATGCAACAATCCCTTGCTTTTATAGTTTAGTTAATGATAATGTATACACTAATTTGATGTACTAGGGTAATGCTACAATAGCATCGACTTAGTTTTCGTTTCCGTGTAGGGTAGTATCAGCCTTATCTGGTTCATTTTCTGTAGTTTATCTAATATAACTTTCCTGTCATCTGTTTGCAGTGTCACCCAAAGCAGCAGCAGCTTCATGTGCAGGCCGAAAACATTGAAAGTATGATGTTTGCTTCATATCTTCTCTAGTGATTCACATTAGTTCATTTCAAGCTTGCACACTCAATGCTGCGCAAGAGTTGCATAATAGTCATCAGCAGAAATAAGGCGTGATCATCAAAAGTCGAGTTTAATAAGAAATAAGATATTTGACACATCATTTTAATATGATTTAAAACATTTACATTGACAATATGTATATTAGGCAGGATAATCTGGACTCTTCAGTAGTAGATAATAATAGAGAATGAACCAGACAGACTTAACATTTGTTTTCACAAAACAGTGAGGAGTTCTATGAAGAAGATTTTTCTGGTCTTCTTCTACCTGACGTTTTATCCTCTGTGTTCCTGAAATGAATTGTCATATATGGACTTTTAATATAGTAAAGTTTCTCAATCTAACGATTGCTGACCTCTTTGCTACCTTTTCACTCTTCACTATTCGTCACAAAGATAGACATATAGTACATTTGAAAAATAACTTAAGGAGAGGAATGCAGTTCCCCTGTGGCTTTGGCAGTGATCAGCTGACCTTCTCTTTGGCGTATTTCAACAGCTGTCTGAACCTCATTCTGTATGTTTTCATGGGCAGGATTTTAAGAGCAATGTTAAACTTTCTCTAAGACTGTTTTTTGAAGAGTTTTCTCTGAGGAAAGGAACACAAGCATCACGATCCACACAGCCTCAACACACACACTCAGTGTAGTGAAGATATCAGAACATTTATTCATTTTAATTCAAGACTCTTTCCTCTTGTTTTGATATTTTCTTATCTAGTGCAATGATGTGTGTGACTTACAAGTCTCTAAATACTTTTTGGTCCACTGTTGTTTGATAACATACTTATTCAGTGTCTTTTCTGATTAGATATTTTCAGAATGTTTATTTCAGAATAATATTATTCAGAATAATTGCCTAGATCTAATGCTCTTGTCAAGTATCTTAATAAAAAATGGTTATTTATTTTAAATAAATCATTTATTTTAACATATATCCAATCTTTTGCTTTTGTTTACTTTTTCTTCTCTTGGATCAAGAAGTTATGAAACTAAAATTTAGAGTTATTTTTCTCTATCTCTAAAAAAATGTTATTTCTAAAATAATTTGTTCTCAAACATCTGCAATGAAACCAAGATATGATAAAAGAATAAATAGTGTTTAATTTT
>NC_039252.1:17039331-17092426 GCF_003368295.1 Carassius auratus
GCTCCAGATGTATGAGAAAGTGAAACGAGAGTGACGAGCATCTGCTTGTGATTGGAGGTAATTGCTGCTGGAGCACGCAGGTCAATGTGACTAATTAGAGTTCATGTTGTGAGCTGATGCTGAGCTGCTGGGCAGCGTTCCTCCGGACCCTCGTGACACAGAGCCGTGTTTTCACAGGAAGTGCCGTTTAATTCCACGCGGTGTTCAGTTTGGGTTTCGGATTCACTGTTAAACAAACACTGATTGCTACACGACAGGACGACCTCAGTGTGTGTGTGTGTGTGTGTGTGTGTGTGTGTGTGTGTTAATTACACGCAGAGAAGAGAAAGAGATCCGACCCGCTCTGAAGGTCTCGCGTTCCTCTAGAACACTCCAGCAGTCCATGTTTGATTCCTCCACAAATTACAAAAAAAGTGATGCTTTTTGATCATCAATCTTCAAATGATGAACGGCTTGGAAATAAAGATTGTGACTAACGATAAACATCTTAAAATAAAGAAGCCAAATGGACATCCGCTGCTTGAGCTGAAAGACCAGTCTCACATGGAGACCTCAACCTCCAGCAGTGAAGAACATCACTTTATCAGGAAACTCACTGGAACCATCTACAGTTATTATCATATTTGATATGTTAATGTCTAAGTCTCTAAATGATTAACACGATCAATCTCCTCATGTCTTCTGTCTCTGATGGATAGTTCAGAGTGTTTTATCCAGTAAATTCTCTTCTAGTGTAACTGTAGAAGCGTCCAGCTTCAGCTCGACTCAGATCTCTCCTGATTGTGATCAAGTAAAGGTCAGAATAAGGTCAGTAATATCTCCAGATGAACTCTTCTGGACTGAAGCAGCTCAGCTTTACTTGATTCTCCATCAATCATGTTTTAGAGTCTCAAATCTGATCCTCAGGATCTTTTGAGGAGCGTTTGTTTCCAGAAGCTTTACTTTCACTGTTCCTCAGCGGAGGAATGATCTTCACAAGCTCCAGAACATCTCACATCTTCTGAGGAGCCTTGATTTCTTCAGCTCTCCATCACTGTGTTATATGTGCGGATCATTTACATCTCATCTCATTAGTGGAGATATAGAGTGATATTCAGATCAGTTTATATCAGTATCTGCTCTACTGTTAGAAACATCTCACTGATTTACAGCACAAGCAGCAGAATATCATCATAGAAATATCAGCATCTGCAGGCAAACTCATATTTATGTATGAGTGTAGTCTAAAGTTTCATTATACAGGGTAAAATGTCAGATTGGCTTTCGAGAAAGAAATAAGAAAAAACACTGTATAGTCAATTAATAATATATTTAAAACATTAAGGAATTGTTCCCTGGCTAACCAGGTCTGGTAGATCTTGAAGCTTCAGAGAGAGACGAGAGAGCGCCGGTGTAATAGAGACGTGACGGGGTCACGGGGTCACGGAGATCATGCTCTGTTTCTGACCTTGTGAAAAACAGCGAGAGTCTCCAGCTGCCCATTATTACTGTGTGCTGCTCAAACAGAGCGCTAATACTCTCATCACACACACACACACACACACACTCACTCTCTCACACACACACACACACTCACTCTCACACACACACACACACACGACCCACTCACTCACACTCACTCTCACACACACACACACACACACTCACACACACACACACTCACACTCACACACCTCACACACACAGGTGTGTCAGTGAATACGGAGACACACACAGAGGTCTGGCACACGCTCAGCTCTCGAACACACTGCACTCAAACTAGAACAATAGCACTTCATCGGAGAGCAACAGCACATCTGGAAATTACTCTGATAATCAGGCCAGGGGAAATCAAACTGTAGATGTTTTCTTCCTCGTTACCTTCCAGAGCTAATGACAACACTGTCACTCCCAATCACTCCAGCCGCGCTCGGCCGTGCATTACTCAAACGTTATGACAGCTCTAATGACTTCCACCTGCTCCCTGCAGCATTCAGACGCCTTCAATTTAGTCCTAATTCAGTTTTTCCTTTTCATTTGTCTGGATTCCTTTTAATGATTAAATTTTATTTTATTAATCCAGAAACAATTCTTATGCAAATATATTTCATGATTTTAATTAATACTTTTGGTTGTACCAAATTATGTTTTAGCACGTCTATTATTATTTGAATGCATACATTTTTTTTATTTTATTCTTACAATAGTCTAAATAAATTATACAATTTTTTCTGATTATCAAATTAAAGCATAAAACATAAAAATGTATATTTAGTTTTTTTGCCAATAAATGGGATTTTCTAGTCAAATTAAAACATGAAAGAAACATTGCATAATTATAAATAATGTTTTAACAGTAGTAGTAGTTCTAGCAGTGATACTTTTATTCTATTGAATGATAGTAATATATTTCTGCCACAATGTCTTTCAGTTAAACCAAACTTTTATTTTGACGGGTCGCTGTGCATATATTTGACACTAGTTAACTCAAATAATAATAATAATTCCTTACATTTATATAGCATGAGCACTCGGTGCTCGCCGTCCACCAGCAGTGTGCAGCATCCACCTGGATCACGTGACGGCACCCATAGTGCTCCAGAACACCCCCCACACACTCACTGGTGATGAAGCTGATATGGGGATTGTGTTTGAAAGGGTCAAAGGATTGACATTCACAGAGCTGATATTCACAGATACTAGTCCATATTGTAATTTGATTGAAGTGTAATGACCTACTTTTGATTAAGTCATCCAAACTTTGACATTCCGTGTAAAACTGTAAATTCTGTTTTTATGATGGGACTCCAGGATTCTGTCTGTGTTTCTGCATCGCTGAAATCCTAGAGGCCTAAATGAAAGGCTTGAGGATCTGTGCTGACCCGTCTGTGTACCGGACGCTCTCTGTGTTTGCAGGAAGAAGGGGTCAGAGAAGCTCGGGGGGTGGGGGGGCTCGGTGTCTAACACACTCACCTTCACACAGATCCAGAGACTCGACTCCAGCCCACACCACCTTCAGCACTGCACCGAGCCGTCCGTCTGCTCCTGCGACACACACACACACACACACACACACACACACACACACACACACACACACACACAAACACACAGGCTCTCTCACACACACACACACACACACACACACAAACACACAGGCTCTCTCACACACACACACACACACACACAGGCTCTCTCTCACACACACACACACACACACACACACACAGGCTCTCTCACACACACACACACACAAGCTCACACACACACACACACACAGGCTCTCTCTCACACACACACACACAGGCTCTCTCACACACACAAACACACAAGCTCACACACACACACACAAGCTCTCACACACACACACACAAGCTCACAGACACACACACACACACACAAACACACACACAGGCTCTCTCTCACACACAGGCTCTCTCACACACACACACACACAAGCTCACACACACACACACAAGCTCTCACACACACACACACACACACAAAATGAAATGTAATGTACAAAATATCTTCATGAACACGTCTTTTACTTAATATCCTAATGATTTTTGTCATAAAAGAGAAATGTATAATTGTGACTCATACAGTGTAATGTTGTCTATTTCTAATGCTGTCTGTGACACTGATGACTGCTTCTGTGCTGCAGGGACACATCTAATAATAATTGTAAAATAATATTAATGATACTTAAAGCAAAAATATAATAATAATAATAATAAAAGGAACTATTAATAATAATAAAACATTTGATAATAATTTAGCTAAAAATAAACATTTCCTCTTCTTCAGTCCATGAAGGTGAAGAATGCTCAGAGCACCGGGGACAGACGTGAGGAGGACGTGTCCACAGACAAACACTGCTCCGATGACCCTATCATCAGCTGGACACACACCGTCCCTGGGGAGCGTCCGCATCTGAATCACAGCTCCTCATCAGAACAGACACACAGGTGCATTGTGGGACACAGCAGACACTGCAAGCTTCACAACGAGAGACTCACCGCATCAGCGACGCTTAGTAAATGATTGATGAGAAAGAAAGTGTTTCTGTCTGAAGTGTCAACCAGAGCAGAGAATGGAAAACTAGAGGAACGGATGTCAAAGATGTGCTTCACCGCACTGTATTTACACACACACACACACACACACACACACACACTGATGTTCAGTGTCTGTATTACACACACACACACACACACACACACACTGATGTTCAGTGTCTGTATTACACACACACACACACACTGATGTTCAGTGTCTGTATTACACACACACACACACACACACACACACACTGATGTTCAGTGTCTGTATTACACACACACACACACACACACACACTGATGTTCAGTGTCTGTATTACACACACACACACACACACTGATGTTCAGTGTCTGTATTACACACACACACACACACACACACAGATCTTCACATTAGTAAGATTGGAAAAAAAAACCTGTAATATTGTGAAATATTATTCTAATGTAAATCATCTGTTTTCTGTGTGAATCTGTGTTAAAGTGTAATGTATTTCTGTGATGCTCCGCTGTATTTTCAGCATCATTCCTCCAGTCTTCAGTGTCACATGATCTTCAGAAATCAGAATAATATGATGATTTACTATCAGTGTTGCAACTGTTGTGCTGCTTTATTCAAAGCAGAAATGCTGTGTAACAATATATACAAACGTTCAAAAGTATGGGGCCAGTACATTCTTTCTTTTCAAAATTCAGCTTTGATCACAGTATTCAAATATATTTTAAGTATGAAAATAGAAAACTGTTATTCACAATATTGTTGTTTCAGTATTTCTGAACAGACAAACGAAGCAATAATGAGCATAAGAGATTTTTATACATCAATATTAGAGATGACTTCACATTTTGAGTAAATTAAGGTTGTCACAGACAAACACTGACACCTAGTGGTCATAAATGTGTATTACAGTGCCTTCGTTTCTTCTGTTGACAGGAGTTTGTCAATCATTTCACTATTTGTGTTGTGTTGTGTTCTTACAGCATGAATCATTTGAACACTCGGTACAAAAAACATCACTTTAAATCATTTCATTGCTACAATATTCCTGAACAAGAATAAAAGAATCTGATCAGACTATATCAGACTTTCTTCAACTCTGTCCAAGCTAAAAACCACAAACACAAATACACAAAGTTAAAAATGGTTTGTCAAATTAAAAAACCTTTGAAAATAAATGTGAAGAGCAGTCTTCAGAATCAAAGCTATAGGAAGTGTTGGGAAAAGTTACTTTTAAAAGTAGTGCATTACAGCATTGGGTTACTCCCTAAAAAGTTAGGGACTTTTTAGTTACTTTTTATGGAAAGTAGGCCCTAATACGTTACATTACTTTTGCATAACTAATTAAATCTGGGCAGGGCTTGCTTGTTTGATTTTAATATAAAGAGTTCTTCTTTTAGAAATGTATAAGCACGTTCACACTAAAAGTGAAGTGAATGCGGCTCAGGCTGAAGGAAATGTAAATTCAGGTCTGTACAGTAGAGGGCGCCGCTCAAACTAATCACATGAAGAATATGACGCAGGAGAAGAAAGATCAGCAATAACACATCAAACACCAATTTTGATTATTAGTCTGATTGAACTGGATCAAAGAAGTTCAGCAGAAAAGAGATTGGATAATAAAATAGGTGTAATGCATGTAACCTTGTTTAACATATTTAATTATTTAACACATTAGTTTGTAATATTCAGATTTTGTTTTCATTAATTGAGCAATTTTTTGAGAGATAATCTTGTGAAAACACATGATCAAAAAACAACTGGTACAGAAAAATTTGATATTGACGATAATTTAACTGAACAGAATGGTTGAGTTGCATAAATGGTCAGCATGGTCTGAGAAAGTAAAATGGGCATTGTGGCATTATCTTGTTTTTAGATGATCTAGCCTACATGAGGTATGTTTTTAAAAGTCGTTTTAATGCTATTACTTGATAAACTTTCCTATTGTTTTTCACTTGTGTTTTAATATGTTAGCTAGCATCGGCTATTGATTTGATGTTCCATTGTTCTGCATTGCCACTGTTGATCTGAATAAATAAGCTATGCATTGGCTGACATAGAGTGTATGCTTATTATTGGGTCATTGCTATAATATATGTATTTTAAGTCATTTTAAAAGCTATTCTTCACTTCTATTTCTATTCTATTTTTATTCCCTCAAAAAAAATACTAATTATGATTTTTCGGTTACTTGATAATTAGCAAAATAATCGTTAGCGACATCCCTAAGTATCAGAAGGCAAACTGGAAAGCAGCAGGATCCAGTGGTTGTGCACTAGTGTGCGTGTTGATAGTGTCCATTACCTGACACTGGACGGTCTCTCCGCTGTCGTCACCATGACTGAGCACACACCAGCCTCATCTCCTGCGCTCCTCTTCCTCTTCATCTGCAGACCCGGGATGTTCTCCAGCTCTTGATGAAGTTGTGGAGAGTCTCTCAGCTCCGTCGGCTCGCTGTGATGCTCGGCTTCGATCCCCCACCTTATTGGATATAAGCGCTGCTTTTCCATAGTTTTTTCTGTGTAGACATGGATGTGTTTGACTGTTGAGTTTGTGTCTCTTGCAGTGTCTCTTATAAAACTTCTTTCTAAAAACGCTGCTCAAGTTAAAAGAAGCTACAGCTCGCACACCTCCCAGCTTTCCCATTCCTAGGTGACAGAGACCACGTGTGAATGCAGCAGGTCAGAGCAGTGAAGAGAACCAGAGACCTTGCAGTTGTGCACACTCACTCACTAGTCACGAACACTTTACATGCTCAAAATAATAATAAAGTTTTCACTGTTTCCCCAACAAATGCTGCAAAACATATTGACCCAAAAAATGTTGCAAAACACTTTATCAGAACACAGTGTAACACCACATCATCAAAAAGGCAAGAGTGGTTCCACCTGAGGAAAGTCACAGTGGGTTTTACTCAAGATACTTCCTAGTCCCAAAAGAAGGAACTCGAGCTCTCCGTCCCATATTAGATCTTTGTGCACTGAACAAATACCTAAGGAAGTACAAGTTCAGAATGCTCACCCACTCTACACTTCTGCAATTGGTGTACCCAGGTGACTGGTTTACCTCAATCGACCTGAGGGATGCACATTTTCACACAGGTTTCTGCTTATACAGAAACCTCCCCATGGTGCAGCCTGGGAAACGCTGACTGGTACAATCCGATAGTTTCTATCTGATATTACTACCGCCAGTAGGCCAATATCTGTATACCAACCTGAGCAATCAAACAGATGGTGATGCAGAAGCACAACAGATACTCGCCCCCCTCGGGGCCTGCACTGTCAATCGCCTCAATTAATATTGAAGGTTTCTCCAGACGCAAGGCAGACATACTAGAAACAGCGGTCAGATGCTTCAATATAGTGTGCATGCAGGAAACCCATATCGGCCCTGAACAACACCGACCAGTCATCCCTGGAATGAAGCTGGTGGCTGAGATCCGACACAGACAGTATGGATCAGCTGTTTTCAGCAGACCAAACCTTGCGATCGAAGAGGTTTGCACCCATATCACCAAAGGGCAAATGGAAACCATCACAGTTGCCCTCCCGAATGTCTCTGTCACATCTGTGTATAACCCCCCCATAGCCCGTTCCTCCACCCTGAACTGCCAGATAGATGCAAAAGGAAATATCACATCAGCATCGGGAACTTCAATGCTCATAGCACACTCTGGGGTTATGAAGCGAACAATCAAGATGGTGATGAAGTTGAAACCTGGCTTGAGTCGAAACACCTGACCCTGATCCACGACACTAAACTGCCAAAATCTTTCCATAGTGCCAGATGGAAACGAGGATATAACCCAGATCTCGTTTGCATGAGCAGTGAACTAACATCGAGAGCTGTGAAAGCGTCTTGGATCCTATCCCCCACACGCAACACCAACCAATCACCGTAACCATCCAATCTGTTCTCCAAGCAACTACCTTCCCCTTCCGCAGAAGGTTTAATCTGCGGAGGGCAGACTGGCTGTCGTTCCAACAGGAGATTGAAAACTCCATCTCCAGTATTCCACCACACCACAAAAACTACAACATGTTTATAGACTTGCTGAAAAGGTCAACCAGGCGACATATACCAAGAGGATGTCAGACCGAGTATTTCTCCGGGCTGTCGGGAACATCTAATGAAATATTGAAAGCTTACCACGAGGCATATCATGAGGACCCTTTCTCCCCCACCACCACGGAACTCGGAGAGACCCTGCTGAACAAAGTTGGGGAAGACCAAAGGCTAGCCTGGACGGAGCTGTTAGAAAATACCAACATGACCAACAACAGCAGGAAGGCATGGGCCACAATCCGCCGCCTCGGCGAAGACCATACCACACCTCCCACTCTCACAACAGTCACAGCAAATGCAGTTGCAGCACAGCTGGTGGCAAACAGTTGCAGCCAAAATCGGCGCAGACCCACAGGAGAATACCGCCGGACAGCGGTACCGGTCCACTCACAATCAGCTAGTGCACTTACAAAGCCTTTCGATCCACAAGAACTGGAAGCTGCAATGAATATGATGAAACCTGGGAAAGCAGCAGAAACCGACGATGTACTGACGGAAATTATACAGCACCTGGGACCTAAAGCAAAGACCTGGCTCTTAGAAATGAAGAACTCATGCATGGCAGAGAAAATAACCCCATGGAGAAAGGCCAAGACAGTCGCAATCCTCAAACCTGGAAAGGATCCATCATCCCCAAAGAGCTACAGACCAATTTCACTCCTTTGCACCACCTACAAGCTCTATGAGAGGCTATTACTCTGCCTTATGCCAGTTATAGACTCTAAGGTTACTAAAGATCAAGCTGGTTTCCGTCCTGGTCGCTCTTGTGCTGGGCAGCTATTGAACCTCACCCAACATATTGAGGATGGCTTTGAGTATAAACGCATCACTGGAGCAGCTTTCATAGATCTTAATGCTGCCTACGATACAGTCCAGCACCGCACCATGATTAGGAAACTTTTTGACATGACTGGTGACTCCGACCTGTGCCAAATCATCAAAAGCCTCCTTAACAACAGGCGCTTCTTTGTCCAATTAAATGACAAGAAGAGCAAATGGAAAGCCCAAAAGAACGGCCTACCACAAGGCAGTGTACTGGCCCCCCTCCTTTTCAACATCTACACTAATGACCAACCACTTCACTCACAATGCCGCCGCTTTATTTATGTGGACGACCTCTGCATCATGTCCTGGAAAATGCACTCCAAGAGATGACAACCTACTACAAAAACAACCACCTGAAACCCAACCCATCAAAAACTCAATTATGCAGTTTCCATCTTAAAAATCAAGATGCGAAAAAAGAACTGAGCGTCTCATGGGATGGCCACAAACTCTCCAACCACCCTCACCCTGTGTACCTGGGAGTCACACTCGACAGGACACTCTCTTTCAAAACTCACCTACAGAACACCAAAGCCAAGATCAACACTCGCAATAACATTCTGCGTAAACTGGTAAACTCAAAATGGGGTGCCGATCCATCAACCATCCACGTAACTGCCCTAGCCCTGTGCTTCTCCACAGCTGAATACCCATGCTCAAGCTGGAGCCGCTCCCACCATACCAAACTGATTGACACAGTCCCTCAACGACACCTGCCGCATTATCCAGGTTGTATAAAGTAAGTACCAGTCCCGATGCTTCTATGCTCTGGCCGGCATTGCCCCCTCTAACATCAGACGATCCATCATCGCCCAAGACGAGCGGAGAGCACAGGAGTTTGACACCCCCTGCATGGACACATAGCACCCCCACCCCGTTTGAAATCGAGAGCCAGTTTCCTGCTGACAGTCCCGCTCCTCCAGACAACCAAAGAAATAGCAAGGACCAACATTTGGAAAGATGACTGGAACCAGCTAACTACACAAGCCCAGGATTGGATGGAGAGAGGAATCACCCCGACTGAATGTCTCGCCAGCGGGCACGACCTCCCATGGCTAACCTGGAAGACCCTCAACAGACTACCAGGATCTGGTTGAACCGACTCCATCAGCTGTGACCTGCGCCAGATACTGGCAGAACGACATCTGAAAATGCAACAGATTCGAAGAAGAAGACACAAGAATATATCCACCCCAGAGGAAATTTCTGAGGCTTGCATTCCTTGGCATGGCATACGAATATCTAGTTCTTTCCTTCGGCCTGTCCCTCAGCCCAAGGGTATTTGTGAAATGTACAGAAGCAGCCCTAACTCCGCTCAGGGAGAAAGGCATTTGTCTCGCTACTTACATATATGACAGCTGGTGAAAGCTCAAGAAAGAGTGTTTTAGTTCCAAGACAGTCAATAATATATCTGGGATTGTTACTCAATTTAATGACTTTTTTTTTTTGTTCTGCACGGATATCACATGGATACAGTACAAGGAGGAAACAAAACCCAAATGGGTTTATACAGAGTTCCACTCCACTTGCATAAATAAACAGAAAAAGGCACGCAGACGAATAAGTTGAAAAATAAAAAAAGAGGGAAAAAACATTTTCAGAAGCATGATTATCCTAATGAAAATAACTTAAAGTTACAGATGTTAAAGGGTAATAGTAAAGGAGAAACAAAGGTAAAGAGCAGCATATGAGAGTCAACAAGACTATAGTATACTGCAGAGTACTATAACAAAAGCTGTCATTGTAAAATCAAAAGATCTTTCAACTGTTTTTTAAAGACAAGCAAAGAGGACATGGATCTTAGAGACAAACTTAATTTACTCCATAGTTGAGGACCCCTAAAGCTGAGGTCAGTTTTATGACCTGAAGTTCTAGCGAACGGTAAGAAAAGATTTATTTCTCTATGCCTGGTTTGATGGATATGAGTATCTGAAATAAAAGTAAAGAAGTGTTGTAATGTTGGTGGGATATCTTCTCTCTTATAAATAAACTTATGAATAAATATGCATGATAAATAAACATTGACTTTCTCAATTGATAAAATCTTGTATCTGAGAAACAGAGGTGCAGAAGGAGCATATTTAGAAGAGTAGGAAATCATACGCAAGAACTTCTGAATTTTAGCAATTTTTGCGAGATAAGTGGGAAAAGTAGCACCCCAGACAATATTACAATAATTCATAAAGGGAAATAAAAAGCTGTAATAAAGCGTTAGATGAGCAGATGAGTGAATTGAAGGTAAAACAATTCTTAGAATATTTAAAATTTTAGAGGATCTTGTACAGACTAGATCAACGTGTTTGGACCAAGTTAAACCTTCGTCAATCAGGACACCGAGAAATTTTGTTGAAGCCACTTGAGTAACTGGAGCTCCATCAATTTCTATACAAGCATGTTCTTTGGGGTAGAATTTATTAATATTGTGAAATATCATAAAATTAAATTTTTTGACATTTAACGTTAGCTTGTTAGTGCGAAACCAATTTGATAATACTTTTAACTCGTCATTAACATGTTGGATCAAGGTGACAAAATCCTCGTGTACTGCAATGAGGTTGGTATCATCTGCAAATAGTATCGGTAGAAAATGATCACAACAAAGGAATAAATCATTAATATAAATTAGAAACAATAAAGGACCCAGAATAGAACCCTGAGGAACCCCAAATGAAATTTTTAGAAGTTTTAGAAAAGAAACCATTGAGATAAACAAATTGTTCTCTGTTAATAAAGTAATTGCGAAACCAAACTAAGGCAGTACCCTCCACGCCATATCTATTAAGCTTAGAAATCAAAATATCATGTGAAACAGTGTCAAAAGCCTTACTTAAATCGAGAAAAACACAGAGCGCAAATTTTTTATTATCGAGGGCATTTGATATATAATTTACAAGCTGTATTAATGCATGTTCTGTTGAATATTTTTTTCGAAACCCATATTGATGTTTGTATATAATGTTATTAACAATTAAATGTTTATTTAATCGTTCATAGACGAGTTTCTCAAATATTTTAGAAATACAGGGCAGAATAGATATTAGATGATAATTGCTAAACACCTTTGTATCACCTGATTTAAAAATCGGAATAACTTTTGCAATTTTAAGAGCTTGGGGAATAATTCCAGATTGAAATGATAAAGAGATTACATAAGTAAGAGGTTGAATAATATGATCAATGGTCTCCTTAAGGAGGATACTCTAAATTAATGCCATCGTGGCCAGGGGCTGAGTTCTTTAAAGAAAAAATTATATCTCGGACCTCCTGCGTAGTTGGGTGATCAAGATTAAGGAGGGGAGAGTACCGCCCATTTATTTGGCTACATGGATCATTATCCGTTTTCTGGATATTGTGTGCTAAATCAGAACCAATTTTGGTAAAGAAATTATTGAAGCCATCAGCTATATCAGTAGGGTCTGATAGACACCTATCATTGTCCCTCATCTCTGTGGGTGCAGATGCAGCCTTCCTATTACGACTCAGTACCTGATTTATAATGTTCCAGGTTGATTTAATGTCATTAGAGACTCCATTAAACTGGTCGGCATAAAACTTTTTTTTTAGTCACCTTAATTAAGCTTGTGAATTGGTTCCTATATTTTTTGTATGTTTCTAGGTTATGAGGAGTAGGCTTGGTGACAGACTTGCGATACAACCGATTTTTCTTTCTAGATACTTTCCTCAATTCACCAGTAAACCAGGGTTTGTCTCTAGCTACTTTGGATTTCACAGCTATCAGAGGAAAACTGGATTCCAGAGCAGAATTAAAGAGAGTCAAAAATAAATCATAGGCTTTAATAGCATCCTGCAACAACATGACCTCATCCCATATGATAGAGCTGATGGCTAATTTGAATATTCCAATATTTTTAGGGGTGAAATTTCGATATTTTACATGCGCATTATTAGTAATACAAGCTCCAAAGACAGAATGTATAATTTGAAAGACTGGTAAATGGTCTGACACGTCACACCATAACAGCCCTGATGACACTTTATAGTCACAGGAGTTAAACAAAATATTATCTATGAGAGAGGCTGAGTGTGTGGTAACCCTGGTAGGTTTTGTAATCAAAGGGTAGAAATTTACAGAGTATAGGGTATTAAGAAAATCATGTGTAGCAGTGTGATCAGCATGTAGAATATTCAAATTGAAATCACCGTGTAATAGACAGAGCTTATGTTCCTTTGAAATAATATCTAAGGTTGAATCAAGTGCATCAACGAAGGTATTTATATCAGAAGCAGGTGGTCTGTAAATGCATCCAATCACAATGCTTTTCCCTTTAAATAAATAACATGAGGGAATTTCGACAAATAGAGATTCTACTAATGTTAGGTTGAAGTTATTACTTAAATCCTTTCTGAGAATATATTTAAATAAATCAGACACTTACAGAGAGACTCCTCGTCCTCTTTTCATTTCTCTACAAGAGTGGATAGCATTATAGTGTACTAGATTATAGAGATGTGATGTGTCATTATGAAGCCATGTTTCCGTAAATGCTAGAGCTGAGAAGGAGTGTGACAAGGTAGAAGCTATGTGCATTCACATTACTACTTTACTTCTAAAATCGATACTATTAGAGATAAAATTGCAACCATTCAGCCGTCAGCTACAGTATCACATCAGACAGTGCACTATAGACCCCTTGAGGAACAGTTCCACTCATTCTCTACTATAGGAGAGGAAGAATTGTATAAACTTGTTAAATCATCTAAACCAACAACATGTATGTTAGACCCTATACCATCTAAGCTCCTAAAAGAGGTGATTCCAGAAGTCATAGGTCCTCTTCTGACTATTATTAATTCCTCATTGTCATTAGGATATGTCCCCAAAACCTTCAAACTGGCTGTTATTAAGCCTCTCATAAAAAAAACACAACTTGACCCCAGAGAACTTGTTAATTATAGACCAATCTCGAATCTCCCTTTTCTGTCCAAGATACTAGAAAAGGTGGTATCCTCACAATTATATTCCTTCTTAGAGAAAAATGGTATATGTGAGGATTTCCAGTCAGGATTTAGACCGTATCATAGTACTGAGACTGCTCTCCTTAGAGTTACAAATGATCTGCTCTTATCATCTGATCGTGGGTGTATCTCTCTATTAGTTTTATTGGATCTTAGTGCTGCGTTTGACACAATTGACCACAACATTCTTTTGTATAGACTTGAACACTTTGTTGGCATCAGTGGAAGTGCATTAGCATGGTTTAAATCGTACTTATATGATCGCCATCAGTTCGTAGCAGTGAATGAAGATGTATCATATCGATCACAAGTGCAGTATGGAGTACCTCAAGGCTCAGTACTAGGGCCGCTACTCTTCACGCTTTATATGTTACCCTTGGGAGATATCATCAGGAAACATGGTGTTAGCTTTCACTGTTATGCTGATGATACTCAGCTCTATATTTCCTCGCAGCCCGGTGAAACACACCAATTTGAAAAACTAATGGAATGCATAGTCGATATAAAAAATTGGGTGACGAGTAATTTCTTACTGCTAAATTCAGAAAAAACAGAGGTGTTAATCATAGGGCCTAAAAACTCTGCTTGTAATAACCTAGAACACTGTCTAAGACTTGATGGTTGCTCTGTCAATTCTTCGTCATCAGTTAGGAACCTAGGTGTGCTACTTGATCGCAATCTTTCCTTAGAAAGCCACGTTTCTAGCATTTGTAAAACTGCATTTTTCCATCTCAAAAATATATCTAAATTACGGCCTATGCTCTCAATGTCAAATGCAGAAATGTTAATCCATGCATTTATGACTTCAAGGTTAGACTATTGTAATGCTTTATTGGGTGGTTGTTCTGCACGCTTGGTAAACAAACTACAGCTAGTCCAAAATGCAGCAGCAAGAGTTCTTACTAGAACCAGGAAGTATGACCATATTAGCCCGGTCCTGTCCACACTGCACTGGCTCCCTATCAAACATCGTATAGATTTTAAAATATTGCTTATTACTTATAAAGCCCTGAATGGTTTAGCACCTCAGTATTTGAATGAGCTCCTTTTACATTATACTCCTCTACGTCCGCTACGTTCTCAAAACTCAGGCAATTTGATAATACCTAGAATATCAAAATCAACTGCGGGCGGCAGATCCTTTTCCTATTTGGCGCCTAAACTCTGGAATAACCTACCTAACATTGTTCGGGAGGCAGACACACTCTTGCAGTTTAAATCTAGATTAAAGACCCATCTCTTTAACCTGGCATACACATAACATACTAATATGCTTTTAATATCCAAATCCGTTAAAGGATTTTTAGGCTGCATTAATTAGGGAAACCGGAAACACTTCACATAACACCGTACTTTCTACATCATTAGAAGAATGGCATCTACGCTAATATTTGTCTGTTTCTCTCTTATTCCGAGGTCACCGTGGCCACCAGATCCAGTCTGTTTCCAGATCAGAGGGTCACTGCAGTGGCCCGGATCCAGTACGTATCCAGACCAGATGGTGGATCAGCACCTAGAAAGGACCTCTACTGCCCTGAAAGACAGCGGAGACCAGGACAACTAGAGCCCCAGATACAGATCCCCTGTAAAGACCTTGTCTCAGAGGACCACCGGGACAAGACCACAGGAAACAGATGATTCTTCTGCACAATCTGACTTTACTGCAGCCTGGAATTGAACTACTGGTTTCGTCTGGTCAGAGGAGAACTGGCCCCCCAACTGAGCCTGGTTTCTCCCAAGGTTTTTTTCTCCATTCTGTCACCGATGGAGTTTCGGTTCCTTGCCGCTGTCGCCTCTGGCTTGCTTAGTTGGGGTCACTTCATCTACAGCGATATCATTGACTTGATTGCAAATAAATGCACAGACACTATTTAAACTGAACAGAGATGACATAACTGAATTCAATGATGAACTGCCTTTAACTATCATTTTGCATTATTGACACACTGTTTTCCAAATGAATGTTGTTCAGTGCTTTGACGCAATGTATTTTGTTTAAAGCACTATATAAATAAAGGTGATTGATTGATTGACATGAATCGTGGAGAACGAGGTTTGATCAGAATGTGTAGGAGACAAACAAGGCAAGAAATTAAACTGCTGTTCGGTATAATATTCACACGACAAATTAACAGAATTCAGATAATTGTTATTGGAGTCAGGATTAAAAAAGGTTTCATAAATTCCAGAGTTGTTGTCACTGTTCAGCTCAAATGGGTTCAGAGTCCGTGAATCTATTACAGGTGCTGCGTATTTCCAGTCACTTGTTATGAGACTAGAGTCAATTGATGTCATAATAAAGAAATGTTAAGATAGTACCTTGTAAGAACGACATCACACCAAAAAGACTCACGTTCAACCAACACATCAGGGTTAATCCTTTCACTCAATAAACCCGAACAATCCATCGGCAGCAGTAGAAACAGGAGTTCTTGAGAGTGAAAAGATTCATTTATATTCATCCAGCTGATTTGATTCCCGTATCGCCAAAACCTTCACATCCTCTGGTCGTAATCCATTCGTCTTAATCCACACTTTGCAGTTCCGGGTCCATGTCGACTGAATCTTTCCATTTTTACATAGTAATCTAGCGTCCTTAGCAATATCGGCATTCTTCTTAGTGAGATGTTCGTTGAGGTAAACCTTCGTGCCCTTCAATTTCCCCCCTTGACTCAACAGCGCGATTTTGTGTTTGTGGTTCACAAAGCGCACAATGATGGCAGGAGGCCCAAGGATCGTAGAATGACGCTTCTTAGGTAGCAAGTGACAGGCAGAAAAGTTTTCACTCTGAACTTCAATATCTTTGCTCACCAAGAATGAAACAACCTGCTGTTCCAGAGATTGGGTCTCCGTCTCCGGTGCATCAGCACCGAGGACTCCAGCCACTGGATCCGCCACCCTCGCATAGCTACGGTGTTTCGTTTCCAAGCCAGTTATAATGAGGTCGTTCATTCTCGTGTGCTGTTCAAGATCATCGATTCGATTCTCCAACATAGCTATTTTCTCATCTTTCTTCATCAGTAACATCTTAAGCGACTGAATATCAGCTGACAGTTTCTCATTCAATGCCGTCAAGTTTTCCTGTTTAGTTACGTTTTTCAGCGTTAAGCTGATCAGTTCCAATTGTTCCTCCACTCTTTTCATCTGTGCAATCATGGGCCCTCCCATACTTGATTTAGTTTGTTTTCAAAAGTGTAATTCGTATGATGGATTAATGAGGTGAAATACCAACAAAGCCAGAGCTCCATTCTACCTCTGAGCTGCGTGCCGCCATTTTACGTTACGTTATTCAGAGTTCAACTGTCAGAGGAGAGAGTAATAAAATGTATGCAATATCTGGCCGAATTTGGGAAAGGGAACAGTGTTTCTTTTCGCATATGCCTCAGACTATTAGGACTGATGACTTCAGTTCTAATAGTTATTCCTTTATGCAGACTATTTATGAAAGTGTTTCAACACTGGGCAGCCTCTCTGAGACTAGACCTGTTATGTCACTCCCAGAGGAGAGCGAGAGTGACGTCAGCAGCAGTCCTGGCACTGCATCATTGGCAGCGCCCGTGCTTTCTGGTGCAAGGGGCACCCATGGGTGTTGCCCAGGCCAGGAAGATCACAACGACCTACGACTTTGTCCGGCTGTGGGGGCATTCACGAGGGCATGGCAGTGAACGGGAGATGGGGTCACCATCTGAGCCACTGTCACATAAACTACTTGGAAATCCTGGCTGTCTTTTTAACATTGAAGCATTTTCTTCCTTTTCTCAAAGGACATCATGTTCTCATGAGAATGGACAACACTAAAGTTACTTTACCACTCCCACTTACACATGTTGGCACACAAACTGATTTTGTGGAGCAATGTTAGTCTTTTATCTCTGAGGGCGACGCACATACAGGTGATCATAAACCGGTGTGCAGGTCTGCTGTCCAGGGGAAATCTCCTTTATGGAGGATGGAAACTGAGCACAGGAGTGGTCAGTCAAATTTGGATCATGTACGGAAAAGTGACTGAAGGATGATCTGAAGGATCAGAGCGCCCCTCTGGGAATAGATGCACTGGCACACGAGTGGCCTTGTACTCTCCTTTATGCAATTCCACCGATAGTGTTGATATCCCCAGTCCTTCACAGAGTGAGGGAGGAGGGACTCAAAATGATACTGGTTGCACCACGGTGGCCAGGGAAACTTTGGCTGGTGGAGATCATACATATGCTGTATGCACAGCCATGGTCCCTGTCACTGCGCGGGGTGGGGGTAAATATGAATGCGGCTGGTGAATGCCAGATGGTGTTATCAGAACTATATAGAATTCTGGGGCCCTGTCCACTCGGTCACTCTATGAATGTAAATGGGGTGTGTTTGAGCATCGGTGCGCGGCTAGACACGTTATCCCCTTACAGTGTTCGGTGGCAGTTATTCCATCTTTTCTGCAGGTTCTGATAGATCAGGGTGAAGGGTTTTCAACCATAAAGGTGTTTCTGTCTGCAATATCTGCAATATCTGCCTGTCATGTAGGTTTTGATAACAAAACTGTTGGGCGTATGTTTGAAGGAGATTATATACTGATCCATTATACTGATCTTGTTGATCGTTATAATAGCATACGTTTTCTGTAAAGATACGAATCAATAAAAAAATCACCTGTCGAGTAAAACACAAGCGAGATCGGCATCACTTTCTATTTGAAGTTTTTCGCGAAGCTACTTCCGAATTTCTCAATGACATTGTTGTCATGTGGTTTCTACGTCAGTAAAGGCGGTAACAAAGGGTAACTGACGTCATTGACAGGCGACTGCACTGCCCCCTTCACTGTTTAGAATGGGAATTTTCTCATGATTTACAAGTAGTTGAAAACATTAGAGATATTGTTAGTAATCAGTTGGACAAAATATATAACACTAGCCTAGTGGTTTTTGGATATTTTACTTAAAATATCTTACAAATTGTACCTTTAAATGTCTTAAGATTCTTAAATCAAAATACATTTACCAGAGAAGCTAAATGACAAAACAAGTAGTATTATATTCTGAAAAATTATTAAAACAAGAACAAACCATGTGCCACTGGGCTTAAAATAAACTACATAATTAAGAGGAAAACAAGTTTTTATTCTCCATTGACAGACATTTGTTCTTGATTTTAATCGTAAACTCACTTAACTTTGCTCAATTTCACAGAAAAACAAGTCTGTTTATATGCATCTCCAGTAAATGTAGCTTGATTTAAGAATGTTTAGATCTTTGCACTGGAAAACAAGACACAAATACTGAGGAAGAGTTTTATTTTTATTTACATTTTTTGCTGTTCATGCTAAATTTCACAACTTCAAGACTTGAGACAATTAAGACCCAATTAGGACAATTAACTGAAGATGAACACTGAGCCGAGCCAGATAATGAACGAAAGATTGACTTGTTCTTGAGTCAAGATCCGGTTGCATTGGTTTTCGGATCACCAGTAGTGATGGGAAGTTCGGTTCTTTTCCGTGAACCTGTTCTTTTGGGCGGTTTGATTCAATAAACCGGTTCACTGGTTCTTTTGCACTTGATGTAATGACGTCATTGGCGATGATGTCCCTTGATTCAAGCCTCCGTTTTCCCCACGCTCGTAACACTAGCACAGAATCAGTTCAGAATCAATCACCAAAAGAATCAGTTCGTTTCAGACGCTCTGTGTGTCGGTCTGCTTCATGCTGAATCACACATGCGCAGTATCATCAGCTCCTCGGTTCACGAATCGGACGCGTCTTACAGAAACGGTCAATCATTTGTTCGTTATCTGGCTCGGCTCGGTGTTCATCTTCAGTTCTCTCTTCACAGCAGTTCAGTCAGTGTACTGTTTGAGTACATGAATTACTCCGGGATACTGGTTTGTTTGAACTCATAGGGAGTGTCAGCCACATTAAAAAAGTTAACACTTTAAGACATTTGTGGATTAATGCGTATTGGAGACACAAACTGTTTCAAACGATTCAGTTCGATTTGGTGAACTGATTCAAGAAGATCCGGTTACATCGAGTAATTCATTCGTGAACCGGATATGACAAACTGCTTTGTTTTGAACTCTCTCTCACAACAGACACGGAAGAGAAGACAATGCTGAATAAAGTCGTAGTTTTTGCTATTTTTGGACCAAAATGTATTTTCGATGCTTCAAAAAATTCTAACTGACCCTCTGTCATCACATGGACTAATTTGATGATGTTTTTATTACTTTTCTGGACATGGACAGTATACCGTACACACAGCTTCAATGGAGGGACTGAGAGCTCTCGGACTAAATCTAAAATATCTTAAACTGTGTTCCGAAGATAAATGGAGGTCTTACGGGTTTTGAACGACATGAGGGTGAGTCATTAATTACATAATTTTAATATATGGGTGAAATAACCCTTTAATTATAGGACCTAAAACCTCTGCACATAATAATCTAAAACACTTTCTAAGACTTAATGGCTGCTCTGTCAATTCTTCGTCATCAGTTAGGAACCTAGGTGTAATATTTGATAGCAATCTTTCCTTAGAAAGCCACATTTCTAGCATTTTCCATCTTAAAAATATATCTAAATTACGGCCTATGCTCTCAATGTCAAATGCAGAAATGTTAATCCATGCATTTATGACCTCAAGGTTAGATTATTGTAATGCTTTATTGGGTGGTTGTTCTGCACGCTTAGTAAACAAACTACAGCTAGTCCAAAATGCAGCAGCAAGAGTTCTTACTAGAACCAGGAAGTATGACCATATTAGCCCGGTCTTGTCCACACTGCACTGGCTCACATAAGTAAGTAAGTAAGTAAGTAAGTAATTTTAATTTATAAAGCACATTTACACACAGCGCAAAACTGACCAAAGTGCTGTACAATGAAAAGCTAAAAAGATAATAAAAATATAAACACATAGATTGAATAATCATAATTATATAAAACATTAATAAAAATAAGCCTACAATATCACGTCACACAACACAGAAATACAGAAAACAAACAGAGGTACCAGGTTAGGGAACAAGGAAAGCCAAGGAATAAAAATGAGTTTTTAACCTGGATTTGAATGTAGCAATGGAGGGGGCAGATCTTATATCCTGGGGGAGCTGGTTCCACAAACGTGGGGCAGCAACTGCAAAGGCTCTGTCACCTCTCTGTTTAAGCCGTGAGCGCGGCACAAGCAGGAGCCCTTTGTTTGAGGATCTCAGTGACCTTTGAACCAAGTATGGTTGTACAAGGTCGGTGATATAGGTCGGGGCAAGCCCATTAAGTGCCTTAAAAACAAACAATAAAACTTTAAACTGAATCCTAAAAGGAACTGGGAGCCAATGCAAAGATGCCAAAATGGGGGTGATGTGCTCACGCCTCCTAGTGCCAGTTAAAAGACGCGCTCCTGCATTTTGTACTAACTGCAGACGCCTAAGTGATGATTGTGGGAGGCCCAAGTAGAGGGAATTGCAATAATCCAGCCGTGATGTAATAAAGGCATGGATAACTGTCTCGAGATCGTTAAAAGATAGGAATGACTTCAGGCGGGAAATCATTCTGAGCTGGTAAAAACTATTTTTAACAACAGAACTAATCTGTTTGTCAAGGCAGAGTTCTGAGTCAAGAATGACACCCAAATTTCTAGCATAGGGTTTGATAAATGGAGTGAAGTTACCTAAATGTTGTACCACAGTGCATCTTGCCTTGGGAGAACCAAAAACAATCACCTCTGTCTTGTCACTGTTTAACTGGAGAAAGTTATTAACCATCCAAGTTTTAATGTCTTGGAGACAGGCCAGAAGAGCTTGTATGGAATCCCTAGATTTTAAAGGCAAGTACAACTGTGAATCATCTGCATAGAGATGAAAAGAGATGTTCTGCTTCCTTATGATGTCACCCAGTGGGAGCATATACAGGCTAAAAAGCATAGGACCCAAGATGGACCCCTGAGGGACCCCATATAAAACAGAAGCAGAGGATGAGGAGAACTTGCCAATAGATACTGAGAAAGTCCTATCATTGAGATAGGAACGGAACCACAGTAATGCAGTCTCCCTAATGCCCACCTGCTGATCAAGGCGAGTAAGGAGGATGTTGTGATCGATAGTGTCGAAGGCGGCACTAAGATCCAATAATATCAGGATGGCACTATCACCTGAATCTAGTGTAAGGAGAAGATCATTGGTTACTTTGAGCAGAGCGGTTTCAGTACTATGAAATGATCTAAAACCTGACTAAAAAGGTTCTAGTATATTGTGAGTGGTCAAAAAGGGGAGCAGCTGTGACAGAACGGCTTTTTCCAAAATTTTTGAGATAAAAGGAAGCTTGGAAATGGGACGGTAGTTATTTAGGAGTTTAACATCGAGATCATGTTTTTTGAGCAGGGGCTGGACAACCGCATGCTTAAAACATGTAGGGACAGTGCCGGATGCAAGACATAGATTTAAGATGACCAGAATGGAGGGACCGACTACATCAAAAACATCCTTTATAATAGAAGAGGGGATAGAATCAAAAGATGAAGTAGTAGGTTTCATATGTGATACTAAATTCCTCAATTCAATGAGAGAGATGGGCTGAAATTGGTTAAAAGTAGCCAGAACCCCTGAGCAACCAGGTGGAGTAGCAGATGAGGTGGGAGTAAACACTGATCTAAAGTTCTCAATTTTATTAGTAAAAAAACCGCAGACTGGGGGCAGCGAGAGTATTCCAAAGAGCGGATGTTCAGCGAGTTCACCCCACCGCTGCGGACACGCAATCTAGGTTGAGCAGAGCTAACGGACATTAGGGGTTGATGATGCAGGGTAATGTGTACGTGACGAGTACCTCGAATCCCACGAACGTCGAGCCAGGTAGAGATCCTTCCGACCTAGGATGGCTTCAGAGAGCTGGCAAAGACCTGATTGTACAGGAGAACCACTCGCTCCTCTCCTGATCTTCACTCGGACGCCTCCACGTTTGCCTCGGCGCCTCCGACGCTTCCTCCGGTTAGAGATACAGCAAGGTAGCCGAATGACGCACTCAGCGATGGGGTAAATCAGCGGAGGGTGACATCCGTCGTAAAGAACAGGGGTCACCAGTGCGTTTCTGAGATCCAGCAAAGTATTCCGATCATATGACCTTGTAGCAACAACGGGACAGTACCGACATAGCGTGAGTGACAACATAAACAACATAACATACTAATATGCTTCTAATTTCCAAATCCATTAAATGATTTTTAGGCTGCATCAAGTATCGAAGAACCATCACTTCTACCACAAAAGACTGCTTTTTAAGTTATCTTCCTGATGTATCCAAATTCCTTAGCATATCCAAAACCTCAGAACAACTTGATGATGTAACAGAAACTATGGACTCTCTCTTTTCTAGCACTTTAAATACAGTTGCTCCTTTACGCTTAAGGAAGGTTAAGGAAAACAGTTTGACACCATGGTATAATGAGCATACTCGCACCCTAAAGAGAGCAGCCCGAAAAATGGAGCGCAGCTGGAGGAAAACAAAACTAGAGGTATTTCGTATTGCTTGGTGGGAAAGTAACCTATCCTACAGAACAGCATTAAAAACTGCTAGATCTGATTACTTTTCTTCTCTTTTAGAAGAAAACAAACATAACCCCAGGTATTTATTCAATACAGTGGCTAAATTAACGAAAAATAAAGCCTCAACAAGTGTTGACATTTCCCAACATCACAGCAGTAGGGGAAAGTGGGGTGAGTTGTGCCAGTTTTTTACTCCAAGTGACTTTAAAGTGAGGCGATGACAGTAATCTCTTTCACTTTAGAATGTACATATATTTCAGGATGTGGTGCATCCCTGAGAACAATAACTTTGGATCTGAAATAAATTGTTTCAGAAATATAGCTTTGGGGAAAAAAGTAGTCTCGTGGCACAACTTGCCCCTGGTGCGGGGTAAGTTGTGCCTTTTGGGAAAATACGTTGGGGTAAATTGTGCCAGTGATTTCTGAAGTAAAACAGAACATTTTAATGTTATGAACTGTAATGCTATATGAAAGCAAGACAAATTCAATACAAAATTACTTATTTAAGGTTTATTCAGATATTGTCAGCCTATTAAACTGTTGGAATAAGACATATTTTGTAGTTTTTGGGAAAACACAAACTTAAATACACAATATATGATATTTGTGAATCTTTTCATTCAATAAGTCTCTGGTAATATATGCTCGACATACATAGAACGCTGTCTGTCAATTATGTAACATATAAGAATAAAGTTAGTAGGCTAATTTTTTAAAGTCCTATTGTGACTTAGGCAACTTAAAAACTCAATAACACTTCTCTTTAATAACATATAACAGGAAATATCTGTTTTAGGCTCACAAACAGCTATTATTTCCCCCTGATTTTAGGATTAAATTATGGGTAGGGATAGATTTAGGGGTAGGGATTGGGTTAAGTCTATATTTTTGGACAATAATGTTGATCCAGGATCATCAGAAGATGTTGATCCAGGAACATGTCTTACTTGGCAAAATCATGGCAACCCTTTTTTTTCTCCCTGAATATTTTCAAGGTCATCCTGCAGATATTCATCTCCCTTGCCACCTGATGTATGGGTTTTCCCTTTTGCATCTGTTTCACTGCTCTGTCCAACTCCACAAGAGCAGTTGAAGCCCTGTCGGTCGGTCTAAGTGCGTGGCATAATGGGTTTTCATCTAAAATTAACTCCCCCCATCCCCCCCCAGGCACAAATCACCCCACTCTCCCCTAATGACTTTCTGAACTACTTTACTTCTAAAATCGATACTATTAGAGATAAAATTGTAACCATTCAGCCGTCAGCTACAGTATCGCATCAGACAGTGCACTATAGACCCCCTGAGGAACAGTTCCACTCATTCTCTACTATAGGAGAGGAAGAATTGTATAAACTTGTTAAATCATCTAAACCAACAACATGTATGTTAGACCCTATACCATCTAAGCTCCTAAAAGAGGTGCTTCCAGAAGTCATAGGTCCTCTTCTGACTATTATTAATTCCTCATTGTCATTAGGATATGTCCCCAAAACCTTCAAACTGGCTGTTATTAAGCCTCTCATCAAAAAAACACAACTTGACCCCAAAGAACTAGTTAATTGTAGACTGATCTTGAATCTCCCTTTTCTGTCCAGGATACCAGAAAAGGTGGTATCCTCACAATTATATTCCTTCTTAGAGAAAAATGGTATATGTGAGGATTTCCAGTCAGGATTTAGACCGTATCATAGTACTGAGACTGCTCTCCTTAGAGTTACAAATGATCTGCTCTTATCATCTGATCGTGGGTGTATCTCTCTATTAGTTTTATTGGATCTTAGTGCTGCGTTTGACACAATTGACCACAATCTTCTTTTGCATAGACTTGAACACTTTGTTGGCATCAGTGGAAGTGCATTAGCATGGTTTAAATCGTACTTATACTATGACCGCCATCAATTCGTAGCAGTGAATGAAGATGTATCATATTGATCACAAGTGCAGTATGGAGTACCTCAAGGCTCAGTACTAGGGCTGCTACTCTTCACGCTTTATATGTTACCCTTGGGAGATATCATCAGGAAACATGGTGTTAGCTTTCACTGTTATGCTGATGATACTCGGCTCTATATTTCTTCGCGGCCCGGTGAAACGTTCCAATTTTTGAAAAACTAAGCCATGTTTCTAGCATTTGTAAAACTGCAAAAATATATCTTAATTACGGCCTATGCTCTCAATGTCAAATGCAGAAATGTTAATCAATGCATTTATGACCTTATGGTTAGAAGTATGACCATATTAGCCCAGTTAATACATATCTATGCTCTGCGCCTCTTGAAGGTCGGATGTCTCAGGATATTCGTCAGTGTCTGGAATCTGCTGTCAGAAGCGGATCTGGAGGAAGACATGTGTTGGTCATTGAGCAATGAAATAAGCAGTAACTTTCTTGGGGGGCAAAAACAGACAATTTTTTACATTGTGATTATAAATGGCATAAAGAAAACACAATGTACTTGCTGTAACAAACATATGGAGTACGAGTGAATTTCACTTGTATGGGAAAGAGGGATCGAGAATGAAACGTTGCTCAGATGTAGCTGTTTGCAATCCACACCTTGATGTTTTGATGACATAAATTTTATCTTACCAGTGGGCTATTATAAAACATGTAAAAAAACATTATAGTCTCATTACTTAATACTAAAAAGGGAAAATTATGCTTTTATTGTATTTTTATAGAAAAAGAAGCAGTAGGAGCTCAAACAATAGATCATGGCACCAGCAATGCCAAAGTCATGGGTTCGATTCCCAGGGAACCAAACTCATAAACAAATGAAAACCACAGAAAGCATCTGCTTGCAAATGGTTGTCCAATGTATTAGCGGTTTTGTAGGTTCAGTTGTCATCCAACATTTTCCCCACAACTTCTACTAATTTATAAAGGCCAGGGCATTGCTCACGCTTACTGTAGGAGTTTCAATATAATGGCAAACAAAACATTCACTAAAGTTGCCAAGATTAGTTGAACTTCCTTCAGGTTGTCCCCCAAATGACTTGCTGGAGGCGAGACCATAACCACATCTTGAGCTTTGGGGTATAATTCTATTTTTATTTATAATATCAAATATTGTCCATTTCTAATGATATCTCATCTCTGTCAAAGACTACGATGGTTATGGTCTTAAATGATCAGCTGTTCTGGTGTTTTATTTACTATGACTAATCTCTAATGAGTCTTTATTAGCAGTGTTCTGGAGTCAAGTATGACTAACAGATAGCATCCATTAAGACAGTGATTTCATGCATGTTCATTCAATTCCCATGATCCTTCACTCTCACACGTGATCTGTGCATTAGTGGAGGCTGAGGAATCACAGGAGAACACACTCGACCCTTGACTCAGACACTGAAGAAGTCAACATGAAGAAATGAGAGAAGACCAAGTACAAGTTAAGCAACTTCGTTTTTTTTATAATCATACATAAGACCGCTTGAATATAGTACAAAGGGTTTGTCCATTACTGCCCCTCAGTGACACTTTACTTTACACAGAGTCCTGATCTTACAACCTGTGGATACAGATCCCAGATATCTGTCTGTCGTTCTGTTTACATCATCATCATCATCATCATCATATGTCCTGGAACCAAACGAGGAGTGAGGATGCGGACCGGACGGGAAGCAGAGGGGGTAATCTGACCAGGGAGAGAGATCTCAAATCATAACGTGTGACCTGAAACGCTAGCAGGAGTTAGCACACACACACGCACATATACTCTCTCACACACACTCTCTCTCTCTCTCACACACACACACACTCACACACACACACACACACACACACTGGACCCATTTCTTGAAGCATGTTGCTGTAAGATCATCTAAACAGAGAGTTAGTTCCTGTACGGTGTACACTGGTCAGCGCTGGAGCAGAGGATCATGTGAAACCGTTTTGACTGGGACACACACACACACACACGATAGATACCCTGTCTAGAAGATTAAAGTCTGAAGATCTCCTCTCCGTCCCGTTTTTCAACCCTAGAGTCTTGCTTTTGTACTAGCGTGGTCTTCATCATCTACTTTGGCCTGGAAGCACTGATACCCATCGACTACCACAGAGAACTTCCACTGCATGTTACCAAGACGTAAATGTACTCAAAATACCATTAGGAAAAAAGTAGTGAGTTCTAAACTTCCTTTATTAAAAAAATATAAATATGTACATAAATTCTATTTCAGCTATTAAAATGGGGTCACAAAGTAAACACCTGAAGCCTGTTTCATGGACTCCCTCCACAGGAACTCTAGAGAACCATGTGTCCGCTCGCAACCGTCACCAGCGCACACACGGACGGACGGAGAGAGACGCGGATTGCTTTAGTAGCGAGAGACAGCGGCGTCCGGCCGAGAGGATCTCCGACTGTCCAGCTGCTCTGGGACCAGCCGAGCAGCTCGAGTCCGCGTCCACCGTCCCGCCTCATCAACAGAACACCACCCACACAGCCGTCTGATGAGAGCAAATGAAGAGAGAAAGAAAAACAGAGCGACAGAACTCCGCAAGCAATGGCGTCCAGGATTCAAACATCACTTCCAGTTCTGACAGGCGTTCACTGACATGACACACACCTTTGCTTCAAAGTGCAGAACTGCTACATTATTGGTTACAGACATCTATGTTCTATAAAAAAAACGCCTTTGGTACAATAAATTATCAAAAGGGAGAAACAAAAGTGGTGTAAAATTCACAGCATAATCGCGAAGCCAAATCAAAGAAGCGAAAGGGCTGAAGTAAAACACACATGCTGAGCACAACAGAAGAGCGGGAAGGGACTCGGCCTGTGACGCCCCACGCTGGATCTCTAGTGAAGAAAGGCCTCGGATCACCGTGTCGTGAATGAAGGGTGTTCGCACGTCAAAAATACATGAAAGCTTGGGAAACGTCCGGCTCGTCTTCGCTCAGTCCGTAACGATAAGGCCATATTAAAGAAGCGCTGCCCGCGGCGGTCTCGTCGCACTCTGGGAAAGCTCCGCTTGAATCGTGCGACCCATCTGAGAATCAGAGAACAGAAGCAAGGGTCGGAGGAGGACAGGCTGGGGTCAAGCCAGTGTTAATCGGGTCAGGAGCTGGCCACCGAGCCCTGCTGTACACACACCATGGGGGACTCCTCGCGCTCCAGACCCATGCCAGCCTCGGACATGTAGCGGCCCGGCCCAGAGTTCGAGGGGTGACCCGGCACGCCCGTCTCCTGCCGAGGGTTAGAGAAGGCACCCAGTCCTAGAGTCATGCTGCTGTTGTGGCCGAAGCCCAGGCGGCTCTGGTAGGCGTAGTGATGGTTCCCGGTGGAGGACGAGGATGTGGACGAGGATGAGGCGGAGGAAGACAGCGAGGTCATGGACAGGTGTCCGGGGGTCACCTCCATAGAGTCCTGTGTGGAGGCGCTGTGGGAGGGCGAGTAGAGGCGGGGCCGGGGCCGGGCGGGGCCCTGACCGTGCTGCGCTGGAGGGTGGTGGTGATGATGATGATGGTGATGATGGGACGTGTGGGGGTGCAGAGCCTTGGGCTGGTGGGGGGGCACGTTGAAGGTGGTCTCCTGGACGGGGTGAGTCTCTCCGGACGCCTGCTGGAGTCCGTCTCCTCCCACCCACCCCAGCGCCGGAGCGAAGCCCTGTCTCGCCTGAGGAAGAGCACACACACAGGTCAACATCTCAGCTCGGCTCGGACGATCATGCAGAGTGTGTGTGTGTGTGTGTGTGAGTGTGTGTGAGAGTGTGTGTGAGAGTGTGTGTGTGTGTGAGTGTGTGTGTGTGTGTGTGTGAGTGTGTGTGTGTGTGTGAGTGTGTGTGTGAGTGTGAGTGTGTGAGTGTGTGTGTGAGTGTGTGTGTGAGTGTGTGTGTGTGTGTGTGTGTGAGTGTGTGTGTGTGTGTGTGTGTGTGTGAGTGTGTGTGTGTGTGAGTGTGTGTGTGTGTGAGTGTGTGTGTGTGTACGTGTATTTGTGTGTGTCTGTGAGTGTGTGTATGTGAGTGTGTGTGTGAGTGTGTGTGTGTGTGTGTGTCTGGGAGTGTGTGTACGTGTATTTGTGTGTGTCTGTGAGTGTGTGTATGTGAGTGTGTGTGAGTGTGTGTGTGAGTGTGTGTGTGTCTGGGAGTGTGTGTACGTGTATTTGTGTGTGTCTGTGAGTGTGTGTATGTGAGTGTGTGTGTGTGTGTGTGAGTGTGTGTGTGTGTGTGTGTTCACCGCTGCACTGAAGTGTCCTCCGCTGTGTGTGTGTGTGTGTGTGTGTGTGCTCACCGCTGCACTGAAGTGTCCTCCACTGTGTGTGTGTGTGTGTGAGTGT
Organism: Carassius auratus; assembly: GCF_003368295.1. Classification (NCBI taxonomy): domain Eukaryota; kingdom Metazoa; phylum Chordata; class Actinopteri; order Cypriniformes; family Cyprinidae; genus Carassius; species Carassius auratus. The sequence continues at coordinate 17,069,034 of NC_039252.1, forward strand.
GTGTGAGTGTGTGAGTGTGTGAGTGTGTGAGTGTGTGTGTGTGTGTGTGTGTGTGTGAGTGTGTGCTCACCGCTGCACTGAAGTGTCCTCCGTTGTGTGTGTGTGCTCACCGCTGCACTGAAGTGTCCTCCGCTGTGTGTGAGTGTGTGTGTGTGTGTGTGCGTGTGTGTGTGTGTGAGTGTGTGAGTGTGTGAGTGTGTGCTCACCGCTGCACTGAAGTGTCCTCCGCTGTGTGTGTGTGTGTGTGTGTGTGTGTGTGTGTGTGTGTGCGCTCACCGCTACACTGAAGTGTCCTCCGCTGTGTGTGTGTGTGTGAGTGTGTGTGTGTGTGTGTGTGTGTGTGTGTGTGTGTGTGTGTGTGAGTGTGTGTGTGCGCTCACCGCTGCACTGAAGTGTCCTCCGCTGTGTGTGTGTGTGTGAGTGTGTGAGTGTGTGTGTGTGTGTGTGAGTGTGTGAGTGTGTGTGTGTGTGTGTGTGTGTGTGTGAGTGTGTGTGTGCGCTCACCGCTGCACTGAAGTGTCCTCCGCTGTGTGTGTGTGTGTGAGTGTGTGAGTGTGTGTGTGTGTGTGTGAGTGTGTGCTCACCGCTGCACTGAAGTGTCCTCCGTTGTGTGTGTGCTCACCGCTGCACTGAAGTGTCCTCCGCTGTGTGTGTGTGTGTGTGTGAGTGTGTGTGTGTGTGTGTGTGTGTGTGTGTGTGTGTGTGTGTGCGCTCACCGCTGCACTGAAGTGTCCTCCGCTGTGTGTGTGTGAGTGTGTGAGTGTGTGCTCACCGCTGCACTGAAGTGTCCTCCGCTGTGTGTGAGTGTGTGTGTGTGTGAGTGTGTGTGTGCGCTCACCGCTGCACTGAAGTGTCCTCCGCTGTGTGTGTGTGAGTGTGTGAGTGTGTGTGTGTGTGTGTGAGTGTGTGAGTGTGTGCTCACCGCTGCACTGAAGTGTCCTCCGCTGTGTGTGAGTGTGTGTGAGTGTGAGTGTGTGCTCACCGCTGCACTGAAGTGTCCTCCGCTGTGTGTGAGTGTGTGTGAGTGTGAGTGTGTGCTCACCGCTGCACTGAAGTGTCCTCCGCTGTGTGTGAGTGTGTGTGAGTGTGAGTGTGTGCTCACCGCTGCACTGAAGTGTCCTCCGCTGTGTGTGAGTGTGTGTGAGTGTGAGTGTGTGCTCACCGCTGCACTGAAGTGTCCTCCGCTGTGTGTGAGTGTGTGTGAGTGTGAGTGTGTGCTCACCGCTGCACTGAAGTGTCCTCCGCTGTGTGTGAGTGTGTGTGAGTGTGAGTGTGGTGCTCACCGCTGCACTGAAGTGTCCTCCGCTGTGTGTGAGTGTGTGTGTGTGTGAGTGTGTGCTCACCGCTGCACTGAAGTGTCCTCCGCTGTGTGTGTGTGTGTGAGTGTGTGCTCACCGCTGCACTGAAGTGTCCTCCGCTGTGTGTGAGTGTGTGTGAGTGTGAGTGTGTGCTCACCGCTGCACTGAAGTGTCCTCCGCTGTGTGTGAGTGTGTGTGTGTGTGAGTGTGTGTGTGTGTGTGTGTGTGTGTGAGTGTGAGTGTGTGCTCACCGCTGCACTGAAGTGTCCTCCGCTGTGTGTGAGTGTGTGTGTGTGTGTGTGTGTGTGTGAGTGTGTGAGTGTGTGCTCACCGCTGCACTGAAGTGTCCTCCGCTGTGTGTGTGTGTGTGTGTGTGTGTGTGTGTGTGTGTGAGTGTGTGAGTGTGTGCTCACCGCTGCACTGAAGTGTCCTCCGCTGTGTGTGAGTGTGTGTGTGTGTGTGTGTGTGTGTGTGTGTGTGAGTGTGTGCTCACCGCTGCACTGAAGTGTCCTCCGCTGTGTGTGAGTGTGTGTGAGTGTGAGTGTGTGCTCACCGCTGCACTGAAGTGTCCTCCGCTGTGTGTGAGTGTGTGTGAGTGTGAGTGTGTGCTCACCGCTGCACTGAAGTGTCCTCCGCTGTGTGTGAGTGTGTGTGTGTGTGAGTGTGAGTGTGTGCTCACCGCTGCACTGAAGTGTCCTCCGCTGTGTGTGAGTGTGTGTGTGTGTGTGTGTGTGTGTGTGTGTGTGTGTGTGTGAGCTCACCGCTGCACTGAAGTGTCCTCCGCTGTGCCGGTGTTGATGGGTCGGGTCGGAGCGTGCTCGGCCGCTGGTGCTCGTTCCAGACGATCCTCCTGCAAACACACAGCGCTTCGAGTCAGTGACGCAAGAATAGGGCTGAGAGATAATTCTATAATGATTATTATCTTCAATGATTTTAAAACAATATGAAAAGTTCGATAATGTCTCTGTCCAAAAGTGTAACGAAACCGCGCCACACGGAGGGTTAATCTGAACGGCAGCGCAGCATGAAATCACTAGATCAGACGAGTCTCAGTCAGCGCTGGGAGATACAGTGTGAAGCGCTGCATTCAGCAAACAACACTAATTCAATTCAAGTTGATTTGTTTAGCGCTTTTTACAAAACAAATCGTTACAAAGCAACTTTACAGAAAATGATGTTTCTACAGTATTTAGTTATAGCTTATAAGTGGTGACTGTCAGTTTGTGCACGTATGACAGGATTTGTAGAAGAATTAATACAAGACGTAGTCAGCCAGACGATGAACATTATTAATATTATTAATAATTAATAATTATTATATGATGCAGTCATACAAATGATAGAAGCTCTGACAAAAAGGAGAAACACTTGTAAATGATTAAATGTAATGCAAATATAAGCTACAGCATGCATGCATTTTTACTGAATAAGGGGCCGTTCACATTTCGCGTCTTTTGCGCGCGCAAGTTCGTTATTTCCAATGTAGGCGCGCGGCATGCGCGCTCATAATGGAAGCGACGCGGTCGCAACGCGCACACGGTCCGCACCGCATCGAGTTCAAAACATCTCAACTTTTCAGAATGCCGCAAGCGCACCGCGGGTCATGTGACAAGACTAACCAATCAACTTCATCCTTTCCCGTAACAACGTTGAAAACTCAGCCAAGATGAAGGAACAGCTGTTCATAGCTGTATATGAATTGCATCTGCATCCTTACTCAAGGTACACTATTAAATGTGCATTTCACATTTATCAGGCAACACAAACCGGTCTCTTGATTTGAAACAATATCACTCATTAGTACATGCAGAAACTACAAAATACATTTTTCTGTTAAAGGACGATTTATACTTCTGCATCGAAGCTACGCCGTAGCCAATGCAGACGCACATCCTTATCTTCTCCTGTTCTGTTGTTGTCTCGTTTTGTAGTTTTAAATAATGATTGTGTATAAATAATGTATATACACACAGGTGCAGGTCATATAATTAGAATATAATCAAAAATGTATTACACTTATTCATTTCAAAAAGTGAAACTTTGATATATTTCAAAATGTTTATTTCTTTTAATTTTGATTATAACGGACAACTCAGGTGTTCATCTTCAGTTCTCTCTTCACAGTAGTTCAGTCAGTGTACTGTTTGAGTACATGAATTACTCCGGGATATTGGTTTGTTTTAACTCAGAGGGAGTGTCAGACACATTAAAAAAGTTAACAGCTCAATTCCAAGCCAATTGTGGATTAATGCGTATTGGAGATGCGAACCGTTTCAAATGATTCAGTTCGATTTGGTGAACTGGTTCAAAAAGGTCCAGTTACATCAAATGATTCGACTGTAAAGTATGAACATGAAAAGTATGAGCATGTACAGCACTCAATACTCAGTTGTGTCTCTTTTGTCTGAATGACTGCAGCAGTGCGGCGTGGCATGGAGTCGATCAGTCTGTGGCACTGCTCAGGTGTTATGAGAGACCAGGTTCCTCTGATAGTGGCCTTCAGCTCTTCTGCATTCTTGGGTCTGACATATCACATCTTCCTCTTCACAATAACACACAGATCTTCTATAGGGTTAAGGTCAGGCGAGTTTGCTGGCCAATTAAGAACAGGGATACCATGGTCCTTAAACCAGGTACTGGTAGCTTTGGCACTGAGTGCAGGTGCAGAGTCCTGCTGGAAAATGAAATCTGCATCTCCATAAAGTTGGTCAGCAGCAGGAAGCAGGAAGTGCTCTAAAACTTCCTGGTATACGGCTGCGTTGACCTTTGACCTTAGAAAACACAGTGGACCAACACCAGCAGATGACATGGACCCCAAACCATCACTGACTGTGGAAACTTTACACTGGACCTCAAGCAACGTGGATTGTGTGCCTCTCCTCTCTTCCTCCAGACTCTGGGACCCTGATATCTGAAGGAAATGCTCAATTTACTTTCATCAGAGAAGATAACTGTGGTCCACTCAGCAGCAGTCCAGTCCTTTCTGAAGCGAGACGCTTCTGACGCTGTCTGTTGTTCAAGAGTATCTTGACACAAGGAATGCGAAGCTGAAACCCATGTCTTGCATACGTCTGTGTGTAGTGGTTCTTGAAGCACTGACTCCAGCTGCAGTCCACTCTTTGTGAATCTCCCCCACATCTTTGAATGGGTTTTGTCTCAAGCCTCTCCAGGGTGCGGTTATCTCTATTGCTTGTATACTTGTTTCTACCACATCTTTTCCTTCCCTTCACCTCTCTATTAATGTGCTTGGACACAGAGCTCTGTGAACAGCCAGACTCTTTTGCAATGACCTTTTGTGTCTTGCCCTCCTTGTGTAAGGTGTCAATGGTCATCTTTTGGACAAGTGTCAGGTCAGCAGTCTTCCCCATGATTGTGTAGCCTACAGAACTAGACTGAGAGATCATTTAAAGGCCTTTGCAGGTGTTTTGAGTTAATTATCTGATTAGACTGTGGCACCAGGTGTCTTCAATATTGAACCTTTTCACAATATTCAAATTTTCTGAGATAATGAATTTGGGCTTTTCCTTAGTTGTCAGTTATAATCATCAAAATTAAAAAATTCTGTGTGTAATGTAAATGTGTAATGAATGAATACAATAATATACAAGTTTCACTTTTTGAATGGAATTAATGAAATAAATCAACTTTTTGACGATATTTATCTAACACACATACTTAGTATACACTTAAATTTTGCAAATAATATACATGTACATACATAACTGCATTTTGTAAATATACCTGCCTACAATTGTCAATTTGTATATTGTCATTCACTATCTACTTATTTGTATTTTTTATTCTTTCATTATGTGTTTTATGTTCTGTCGCTGTCATTCTGTTGTACTGCGGAGCTTCTGTCACGAAAACAAATTCCTTGTATGTGTAAACATACCTGGCAATAAAGCTCATTCTGATTCTGATATTCTAATTATATGACCAGCATCTGTGTATGTGTGTGTATTTATATATATATATATATATATTAGTGGTGGGCATAGATTAATTTTTTTAATCTAGATTAATCTCACTGTGATCTTGAAAATAATCTAGATTAAAATGGCTCATTCGAATTCTGCAGAAGGCATTCAGAATGTGTGTTACCCAAATAAAATTGACAAACAGTAAGTCTTTGAGAAGGGGTTTATCAAGCTAGGTGGTGCATTAGAAAAGGGGCTCATCTCCTGTTTCCAAAATGTATCACAAAGTGCTTGAAAAAGCTCTAAACTAATTCCACATTACACAAGGTGCAAACAACATTACTCCTGTTTCACACCAATGTTTAAGTTTTTTTTCAAGTTTGTAGGTGTCAAGGTACAGAAACCAAATAATAGCACTGGATAGTCTTCAATGTAAAAATGAAATATACAATCAAACCTACATTTATTCAGACACCTTCAACATTTCTCACATTATTACAGGTTTCTGAATAATTTTTGGTTTGACTGTTAAAACTACAAAGTAATTCAGTCAAGAGCAGTGAGTGATTTTCATTTTCATTTTCTTGGATTAACATTACAGCAGACAGTAGCTAAATTAGGCGCGGTCACTTTAAGAGACGATGAATGCATCCAATATAACACACATCCCATTTTTCCTTAACTGTTTACTTTCACTTAAGAAATAACTGACAGTTTTTTCGAGCATAATTTCCAAGGTGGATATTTTGACATATTTTGTATGTATTTGTCGGCACAAGAACAAAAATAAGCAAATTCGATGTTCAAGTGTTTTGAGACGCCTTTCTCTGCGCGAGCCCTGAACACCAGAACACCTTGGTGTTGAATTGGGCTCTTTCACATCTTTTTGTTTGTTCAAACTGCGATTTGCATTTGTTCGTTCAGGTGCAGGAGGGACTTCGAGGTGAACTTCGCAGAAGAGAGCTCGGTTCAGTGTCGCTGTCCGTGATACGCGGCTCTCTCTCTCTCTCTCTCTCTCTCTCTCTCGCTCTCTCTCTCTCTCCGCACCTAACGGCACGCGCTACTCTGTTCAGCTTTTCCGTGTCTTGTGTTTGGATGCTTTAATGTTTAAATCGACAAGCGGTACGGCTTAACACGTGAGAAAGATAAGCTTTCGTGACGATGCGCAGCAGTGGCCTGTCAACTGTCCTGAGCATCTTTTTAGGCTGTCCTCAGCGAGTCAGTTATATAAAATATCAAGGTGAAAGTCATCATAGCTTGCTTAGTATAGACCCAGCTCCCAACCCAACTTTGAGAATAGATTAACGGCGATATTTTTTTTATCGCCCAATAAGAGTCTCGCGTTAACGCAGCACGTTAACGGCGATAACGGCCCACCACTAATATATATATATAATACATTCACACAGTGCACACACATATTATGTAAACACTTATTTTGGATGAGATTAATCGTTTGACAGCACTAGTTTTATCTAGTTATGGAAAATTAACAGTCTGGTTTCAATTTGGAGCAAAAATCTGACTTTAAACTTGAAATCAATTAAGTAGTGATGACCATTTTAACTGGTTAACTGTTAACTGACTGTTAAGAACTTCGATCTTTGATGATATAGATCTTTACAAACATTATAAACACTAAGCATAGCTAGTCATTCCATTCCACAACAAATCATTTCAATTAACAGTATTTAGAAAAGAACAACAATTAAAAATAAAATAAACTATAGACATATATAGCAATAAACAACAAGCTAAAATATCCATTTAGGCCAAAACTAAACAAACTAACGTTGGGTCTCTCATTCAACACTAAATCAAATGTTTGCGTATTTGCAATGTATTTGAATGACAGATTATTATTTATTATGTATTTTACTCACGTTCCATTATTTTTTTTTATAACATCACGGCGGTACAGTTATAACACTTAACGGCACAGATTCTGCTACATTTTAACTGCGCAGTCATTATTTTTTCTTCCATGTTTTTTCCATGTTTCTTCCATGTATTTTATTATGATAATGAGCAGGCTGCATTATCAAGTGTGTGTGTGTGTGTGTGTGTGTGTGTTTAAAAAGAGGAAGCAACTACTCCTTTTAGTTAAAAAGATAATCGGAAATTGTAAAAGGTTTGCCTTTATTTGTGTACATTCATAAAAATAAAAAAACTAATCTTTATGCTTTTGTAAAATAACCCTAAAGAAAAACCGGATGCTGTTTGCTTTCATGCAGCATAAAAACTAACCTTAACTTTGCATACTAGTCTACTTGTTGCACAGCTTTTTGTTCATTTTCTTAATTTATTAAGTAAAAATATATTTCTCGTATAGGCCTATTTATTCATTTTATATATGTGTATGTATATATATATATATATATATATATATATATATATATATATATATATATATGTCTATATACAGTCTTTATAATGTTTTTCCCCTCTCTCAGAAGCGCTGCAGGTGCGTGATGTGAATCCTCATGTTCTGTTGTTTGCTGCTTTTGGCTAATGTAAAATTAATTCCCGGGAAACAAATGTTAGTATTTTAACAGGTCACAGACACTTGTAATTTTAAACAACCATGTCAGTTAACGGTTAATAATTGGTTGACGAGTGTCGGTTCTCGGTTAGGAAAAATAACCGAACTGAACATCCCTAAAACAAAGATTTGAGATTTATTGTGATAATTCTGTCTATAGAGTGATGTGAGAAGAATGGTGATCAGTGTTCTCCCTCTCTGACCTGAGCTGGACGAGGTGCTGGACGTGGTTCCAGACGACTGCGACTGCTCCAGCGCTGGACTCGTGGACACACTGCTGCTGGTGTTGGTGCCTTCGTCTGCCGTCTTCTTGAAGAAGCTGTGCTGCAGAGCGTAATACGGCTGGATGCGGGTCTTGGGGTCGTAGTCCAGCATCCGCAGGACCAGGTCTTTGAACTTCAGGTAGTCTGCGACGGCGTGACCCGACTCTCCAGCTCTCCGCCCGCCGGGGCCACCAGCCTCCACACCCAGAATACTGTGCAGCTTCCGGGAGCCGGCGGGTTTATACTGCACACACACACGAGAGAGAGACGAGAAGAGTCAGCATCACCAGACAAACAGAGCCGACCACAAGATCAGAGTAAAGAAGGAATCGCACCCTTTTGCCATCTTTGGTCTTCTTCACACACCACGTGCTGTCAGACATCTTCTCAAAGAACTTCCTGGCTTTAGACGCCTGCTCCAGGATATGACTGGGAGGGACGCCCAACACCTCCACGATTTTGTTCATCTGGTCCACCTGCAACAAACATCCATCACAGACGGGAAGAAGACGACTACATCTGCACGAGGAGGAGCAGTGCTTCACATTTAACTGACTCTGACTAAATATTAAATCACACACAAAAAAGCTGTGCTTTCAATGTTTTTGTATTCCAATAAATAAGGTTGATATAACTCCTACATTTCAGATACAGGTGAAAATATTGATTTCCCAATTTTAGTACCACAGCAAGCATTGCTAGGCTTTACTAATATAAAGTTAAAATATTAAGTGAATGCTGTTATAACAAAATATGAAAAACTTGAAAATGATTCAAATGAAATAAACAGCACTTTGTTTTTCAGGTGGGTCTAATTCAGGTCAGTGCAGGAATGTAATTAAATGTGAACTAACACCACAAACTGTGTAAATTAAATATAGATTCATCCTTAGTAAAGTAAATCAAGTTATTCATTCAGGAGCAGTGCTGTTTTTCTCTTTGTATTCTGTTCTTGGATTAACATTAGATGACCGATTATTAGGCTGCTGTCACTTTAAGACTGAATTCATGATTCCAGCGGTTCACTTTCAAGAGAAACAAGTGTTTACAAGGATGCTAGCCAAGAGGGACATTCTGACATAGCATATACTGTGTGAACATGATGCAGATTTTACATTAAAAGACAACCTGGGACAGAAAGATGTATCCGTTTATCAGACCAGTTTTGTTTCTAAGGCGGTACCATGCTTCAGTGCGACTGGTGTAATGTGTAGTTTGTGCTGAACTGATTTGAGAGGACACAGGCTGCCCTCGGTCTCCTGCAGGAAGTGTTCGGTCAGGACTCACCTCGTTAGCGCCGCTGAACAGAGGTTCTCCGGTGTGCATCTCCACCAGGATACAGCCCAGAGACCACATGTCGATGGCCAGATCGTAGGGCATTCCCAGCAGCACCTCGGGCGAGCGGTAGAACCGGCTCTGGATGTACTGGTATATCTGAGGACACACACATCAGTAGAGATGGGCATATGGGCTTAAATACAGTGGGGCTCGAAAGTTTGGGCACCCTTTGCAGAATCTGTGAAAATATGAGTAATTTTCAGAAAATAAGAGAGATCATCCTAAATGCATGCTATTTTCTTATTTAGTACCGTCCTGAGTAAGATATTGTACATAAAAGATATTAACATTTATTCCACAAGACAAAATAAATGCTGAAATTATTAAAATAACCCACTCAAAAGTTTGGGAACCCTTGGTTCTTAGTACTGTGTTCTGTTACCTGATGATCCTCGACTGTCTTTCTGTTTTGTGATGGTTGTGCATGAGTCCCTTGTTTGTTCTGAACAGTTAAACTGAGCAGCGTTCTTCAGAAAAATCTTTAAGGTCCTGCAGATTCTTCAGTTTTCCAGCATCTTTGCATATTTGAACCCTTTCCAGCAGTGACTTTATGATTTTGAGATACATCTTATCACACTGAGGACATTTGAGGGACTCAAACACAACTATTTAAAAAGATTCAAACATTCACTGATGCTCCAGAAGGAAACTAGATGGTTCAAATATGCAAAGATGCTGGAAAACTGAAGAATCTGCAGGAGCTTAAAGATTTTTCTGAAGAACGCTGCTCAGTTTAACTGTTCAGAACAAACAAGGGACTCATGCACAACCATCACAAAACAGAAAGACAGTCGAGGATCATCAGGTAACAGAACACAGTATTAAGAACCAAGGGTTCCCAAACTTTTGAGTGGGGTTATTTTAATAATTTCAGCTATTTTTTTGTCTTGTGGACTAAATGTTAATATCTTTTATGTACAATATCTTACTCAGGACGGTACTAAATAAGAAAATAGCATGCATTTAGTATGATCTCTCTTATTTTCTGAAAATTACTCATATTTTCACAGATTCTGCAAAGGGTGCCCAAACTTTCGATCCCCACTGTATATATCATGATCATTTCTGATTTATTGTGATAACAATATCAATGATAAACAATATAAACGATAATTCTGTTTCTTTAGAGAAAAGGGTTTTCTTTCCTTATTTTTTCCCAAAATAACTGGGCACACAGATAACGTAATGAAGGTTTATTTCACACTGGAAGCCGAGGGCTGCAGAAACTACACTGACGACGCGCAGGAAATCACTAATATGGACAAAGTTATAGTTATCACTGAATAAAACGCAGATATAGAAATTTTAACTGAGAAAGCTTGAAGAAAATACACCTAAATTGCAATAATATATGGTTTATCTGTGTTCTTCAAGAAATCTTGGGTATTTTTCTAAGGACAGAGTATATTTATTATGCAATGCTAATCTATATATTCTGTCACTGTATATAATACTGTAAAATACTATGCTTTCTACCCTTATTCTGTGATATGAGACATTATTTTAATTTAATAAGTTAATTAGGAGTAAAAGCACGTGAATGACATCTTTGTTGGACAACAGGTGTGTACTAGTGGTCGACCGATATCACTGTTTCAGCCGATACGGATACCTTGGAAAACAGGTAGCTGATATAAAGATTATTTTATTTTTATTTTTTATTAATATTTAAGAAACCAGAAATCATTTGACAATGGATAAAAAAATAAATGTGACAAAGTATTTTTCACAAATAAATAAAAGTTTAAATAGAGTTTAAAGTGATCTATTCACACGGACAGACGTCACACAGAGAACACACACGAGATCACGCACGACACACACACAAGATCTCACAGCTGAACTAGATTAAGTTTGCAAAATCTGTGAAATTAAATGTTCATTAATCATTCAGAGATTTGTTTAGATTATATACATGCGTATTTGCTGAATGCTGAGAGTAAACGAGAAAGTATTATAATGTTTGCCTATTACTAATAAATAATTTTTTTAATATTTTATTTCCATAATACATTAATTCCTTTGTTTAACCGTTCTATCTGATTATTAGACAGACTTTTATCTGTATTAGACAGAAATGTTAACGAGGACGATGACCGAGAGAGTGTGTGAGCACTATGTGTGTTTTCAGCTCCGTCAAAACATAAATCACATGTGTCACATCGGCCAAGTAGAGAAACGTATCGACTAATGCCAATATTTGAAAATGCCAAATATCGGCCGATATATCGGTGGACCACTAGTGTAAACCGGCTCATACACATGCAGAACTGTGCTAATATCGTATATTTATTCAAGGATCAGAGTGATTTGTGTGCACTGTACAGGCCTGACCAAACCAAACCAGTTCCAGATTATAGAAGGAGCGATATACTCCTCCTGAGTTTCACGTCTGCCTTCCCTGTGTCGCTCCACAGCACTAGGCTTTATCGTTATTACCGTGGGAAGACTATATCTTATCATGGGAGAATGAATCATCCATCCCTAGGTTTGAGGTGCAGTCTAACAAACAGACAGTGATTGCGGTCTCACCCGCTGTCCCAGCTGACACGAGCTCCCGAAGTCCACGATCTTGATGGCGGATCTCTTGGGGTTGCACAGCAGGATGTTCTCGGGCTTGAGGTCACAGTGGATGATGCTCAGCTCAGGCGTGGCCAGGAAGAGCAGCGCGGTGCACAGCTGCTGAGCAAACTTACGCGTCAGGTTCAGAGACACGCCGCGGAAATTAGTGTTCCTCAGCAGGTCGTACAGGTTATAGGACAACATCTCGAAGACCAGACACAAGTGGTTCCTGAACATGAAATGGCGTTTCAGATGAACTGGAGGAGAAGGAAAGACAGAATGAGTTAAATGAGGGTAACGCTTCACTAATGGAAGAGAAACGAATGTGTTGAAGGCTAGACGGCACCCTAACGAAGGGCTGCAAGGTTTAATCGAACAGTTCTGTGATCAGCTGTGAATCTCCATCACATTCCTCCAGATGGAGCAGCATTTACTACACCGACATGATACACGTCAATATTGCAGCTTTTGCCTTATCGCGACTGCACTTCAATTTATTGTGCAGCTCTGTCCTAATACAAGGACACGTCTGAATCACAGGGTTTTCTGCCCCTCTGTTCTCATTAAATATCTTTGGGAAGATCTACACAATCAACAATGAATCCATCTACAGCCATATAGAAAAGATGACAAAAACTAAATATTCCTGCTAATTGGCACTTTTGTCTTTGTTTTCAAGTTCTTCTGGATGGAAGCATCTGCTGATTGATTCAATTTACACATAATGAACTTATCAGCCATTGGAAGGAGTAAAACACGTGCTCTTGTAAAATAAAGTTGGACTGACACCAAATAACAAGAGTAGTCTCTGCTTCCTGATGAATGATCGATACCTCAGGCAACAAAACAACCTCCCTCTTGACTCGAACCATTATTAATTGAACCTTACTTGCATGACCAACCCAGCCAGCCCTAACCACAACATTACCCAGGTTTATCTGCTGGGACTGGTCAAACAGACGGAAGAAAAGTTTTGGCAAAACACAACCAAATGACCACTGTATTTTTGGGTAAAGAACAGGTTCAGAGTCCTGCACGTATTCTGTGGCTCAAAGGATTCTAGACCATAATAACTGGCACCTCACCTCTGCCTTCGGAAGCGTTTCGTCTGTTCTCAGGTGCTTTTAACATTTTAACATGGATTTATAACAGTTATCTGATTGACAGAAACTCTTCAATGGTTTGGTGTAGAAAGAATCGATGGTTGGTCTGTGAGGAACAGGATCACGATACTGAACTTGTTCAGCACATGTCCACAGACAGACAGGAGCCCGTTTGTGTGAGAGAGGGAACACACGCTAACACGGGACCCGTGTCTATATTTTTAAACATGTGTAGTTGGCCTGCACGCAGACTGCCTTAAATAGAACGGTTCATTCCTCTCCAAACACTGGTTCATACACACAACATCATGACAAACACATTTCAGAGAACACGTCCCCATGCTCGCTCGTTCTGCATACAAAACCAACACTGAGGCAAAATATGACCAAATATCAGAGAGCAGCAGAAATCTGGCTCCCTATGGGAGCTTTCTAAGAATTTAATTCATCTCCAGCACAGGAGCTGTGATAGAGTCACACATTACCGATGTAATACTTCATCTCGGTGTCGTGTTTGTTCATGAGCTCCAGCAGTCGGACTTCAATCTGAGCCTGATTCAGAAAGGCCTTTTTATTCTTGATGATCTTGATGGCGACCCACTCCTGCTCCACGCGGTCATAGGCCTTCACCACCTGCCAGAGACCAACACACACACGTCAGACCAACCCAAACACACCGCACGAGTCTTTTACTAGTGAAGCTGAGAGACACGGACCTGACCGAACGAGCCTTTGCCTATTAGAGAATCAATCTCGTATCTGTCCATCCATTTCTCTCCGTTTTTAACGATGTAGTCAAAGTTGTCGTCATCGTAGCCGTCGTTGTAAATCTTCCTCTCCTTCTTGTTGCTGGAGTCCTCGCCCTGACCCTGTTGGTGACGACGCTTCTTCTTTGCATAGTATACCTGCAAACACACACACACACACACACCATCATCACATCATACACAACCTACAGGTCTTCATCGCAACCCGCCAAAATAAAAGTCTGGTTTGAATGGAAGAAATATTTGTGACCCTGGAGCACAAAACCAGTCACAAAAGGTCAAAATATTTCTTAAACCGAGATGTATACATCATCTGAATCTGAATAAATCATCTCTCCATTGATGTGTGGTTTGTTCGGAGGACAATATTTGTCTGAGATACAACTATTAGAAAATCTGGAATCTGAGGGAGCAAAAAAATCTAAATATTGAGAAAATCATCTTTAAAGTTGTTCAAATGAAGTTCTTAGCAATGCATATTACTAATCAAACATGAAGTTTTGATATATTTACAGTAGGAGATTTACTAAATATCTTCATGAACATGATCTTTGTGCTTTAGTGCTGCAGGGACACATATTACTAGTGTACAGCAAAATGAACTTACTGTAATAATAATAATAATAATAATAATAATAATAATAACAAACAATTAGTAAACTTTCAAGAATAAGCACATTTCCACAAATTTTGCAGCATTTTGTTTTGTCAAAATAATGATAGGAATTAATTAATTTGGTAAAAAGATTTTTTTAAAATGGTAGTTTCATGCCTTCATCTGATTGATAGAAAAGCTAAAAAATAGGGCTGTTATTGAAACAACTGGATAAAATAAAGCTTTTTATGAGTAAATTAAGCTTAAAATAAATTCTCATGTCTGATCCACTTAATCACATTCAGACTAAAAAAAATAAAAAATGGAGGGAAAAAAACTTTGTAAGTAAAAATGTAATTGATTTCATAGGGCCACTGATGCAAGTGATGTTATTATTATTCATGTCCAAAAAACCTGTTTCTTTAAATCATGTTCAGCATGAGTTCTGCTTCCTGAGAGACGCACCTCATTGATGTGTTTGTATGTTTTGATCAGTTCGATGGAGAGTTTTCTTAAGGGAGCAGTCGCTGGATCCCGGAAACACTGAGGCATCCGCCGCTGAACCATCACCAGATCAGCAGTTACCTGTGACACACACACACACACACACACACAGGTCAGCGCTCATGAGCGGAGTGTGAGCTCATACACACTAACTAGAAGCACACGCGAGTGTGTACCTGCGGGGCCTGCAGCGCAGCGGCTGATTGGTCAGCATCGCTCGGCGGGTGACCATCACTGAACGGCGGGTGAGAATGGGGCGTCTGCGCATCCATCTGCACACCAGCCGAATGGAAAGAAAACGAGGGGGCCAGCCGAACAGAGAAGGGTTTGCATGCTGAGGTCTCTCCTCCTGTAACACACACACACACACACACACACAGGTGACTACCTCCTCCAATCTAGGAACGTCTAATGCTCTGACTCAGACATGAACGACAGTCTCTTTTCTCGTCTTTGTTTTACGGCAGCGAGCGCTCCAGTGAAACACAATCCAGAAGATCTGATCGAGTTACAGAAGATCCCAAACAGCTCGGACCGAGACGGCAGATCATGCTTTTGTCCCGAGACGACAGTCCTGCAGAACGATGGCTTGAACGTTCAAACACACACACACGCAAGTCTAATCAGAGCTGGTCGAGGGAGTGAGTGTGTGTGTGTGTGTGTGTGTGTTTATGACTCAGCATCAGCATCTCACACACACACACACACGCTGAACTCGGTCACACTGTAAAGGCAGAAACAGCGAGCACACAAACACTAGTTTCTAGTTTTCTAATCAGATGATTGCAGTGACAGACCTGAAGCGTGAGTCAATGATTTCACACTACACACATCTAGACGACAGCTGAGGATTCAGCGGCACCCATCGCACTAATAACAGCACAATAAAGACTACATGTGAGCGTTTGTGATGGATGTGATGTTTGGAAATGTGACGGTCTGCAGCGAGTGGGAATCTGCAGATCATTAAGTCGTCATTTATCAGCGTCTCTCCCACCAAACACAATGCAGCACATTCACACTGGAAACCAGCTCGAGCCCAGCAACAGTGCCTCATTACCATAGCCTACCACCAGGAAGATGCCACGCCATTGGCCCATCAGCTAAAGCAGCAGCCAATCAGGAAAGGGTATGCAAATAACCCACTTTTGTTGCTAGGGCAAAGCTCTGAGGCTCCAACCAATAGGAAAACAGGTAAGAGGCATGAAATTGAATTGCACTTTGACACATTTCCCAGCACAGTTTAACAGTATTTGCTGATAGAAAAGCTCTTGGGTGAAGAACCCGGAATCAGTTTGTGTGAGAGAGGGGCCCGGGCCCTGGAGACAGGCACTGCCACGGGACCCCGGCCTGCATTTTTAAACATTTAGAACCCACTGGCACACAGTCTGCCCTAAATAGAGCGCTCGGTTCCTCTGTAAACGCTGGCCTGACAGGAACCTAAAGAGGAGTCTCTGAATAAACACACACTGCTGCAGCCTAGAATTAAACTGCTGCTCCGGTCAGAAAACAGCACACTACTGCCCTGTTTAATACTGTAACGCTGCTCTGACACAATCTGCATTTTTAGAAGCGCTATATAAACAAGGTGACTTGACACACACACACACACACACACACACACGTGAGCAAAACACAGGGTTAGGATCACTGCTCACCTGTATGCATCGTCTTCTGACAGATCTCATATCATTGTGACAGAGGAGTCCATCTGCAAACCACAGCCCACTGCAAGAACAGCACAGACGTGTGAGCGACCACATACTGTACCTGTGTGTGTGTGTGTGTGTGTGTGTGTGTGTGTGAGAGAGAGAGACACACGAATGTACCTGAAGCGACACGCGAGTGGTTTCAGGTGAGAACAGCCCTGATGTCTCAGCAGGGTCTTGCCGTTTTCTGAGATGATTGACTTGATCTTTAACCATTGGAGAAGATCTGCGGTGAAATCAGTCCAGTTTAGAGCAGCTCATCAACACAGCGGGTGTTTACAGCACATACACACACACACAAGCGAGATCACAATAAAGCAAACAGAAACACAACGAAGAGCCCCACATCATCATCATCATCTTCAGCTCGGGCTCTAGTAACGGACGTGACTTCGACGCTATAAATCAGTTTCGCGCCCATGGCGAGAATCAAAGCTGTCAAAATACCGTTAGCTTAGCACCGGAGCCGCGCGGAGACTGACAGCTTGTGATGCTGGGCGCGAAACAACCGATCATCGGCGAATCCTCGCTAGTTACACAGACGTTAGCAGCCCGGGCCTGTAAACGCACCGAAGCCTGAGCCAGAAAACAGCCCCGTTATCGTGCCGCGTCAACGGAAAAGTGCAGAACGCGTCGGATCGCGCTTCGGTTCGCACGGAGCGAGCGGATCCGAGGCTCTGGTACGCGGCGGCGGGATCGCTGAGGGCAGCTAAGTGTTAGCCGCGCCGCTAACCGTCATCACTCACCGTGTGGCGCGCCTCTTTCTGACGAGAGGAACGAGAATCCTCCGGAGGATCCGCGATCATTCCCAGCCAGTCGCTTCCTCGAGAATCCCTCTCCAGAGCAGGTCCGATGCGGAGAAGCGTCGCGGAGAACAGAACAGATCGTCGCGTCTCTCTCGGTGAGCGTCGCGCGCTCCGCAGCGCAGCAGTCCCGCGTGCGTCCGTCAGTCACTCATCTTGCGCGCGCGCCCCCGCCGCCGCCTGGACAAAATGGCGCGCGCTGCAAAACCGCGCACGACACTCGCGCGCTAAACTCGTCCCGCGGCTTGGGTCAGCGTCGGCACGGCGCACGGATCGGCAGTCGGTGTCTCGGTCGCAGTCGAGCGGCGTCAGTCGCGGCGTCAGTCGTCTGAAGGAAGGGAAGAGAGTCGGGAACAAAATGGAAGCCGAACGAGAGCGTTTCCATGACTACTGTCCATCACACGGCCAAGTTCCCGGATGAACTCGTGACGCAGGAGCAGTTCTCGGGTTGCCATGGAAACTGCCATTCAATTTGACGTGTCGTGGGGCGTGGCGAAAGCGACTGTACGTGCGCGCGACCATAGACATATAAATACCTAAACGCCTCATTGGCCGCTTTGAGCCGTTGGCGTCCGCCATGTTAGTGAGGGCAAGACTACCTTAAAACAAATGAAAGTAAACGGGGGAGCTGCGGTTTTTACTGAATAAAAACACGATAACGTTCACATTTATCAACCGATTTCAGAGGTTTGTGATCTACGTGCAGTTAAAAAAAAACTTTGCCTCCAGTTATTTAGTTAGGTTTGGAAAATTATTAATTGAAAGCTCACATTTGTCTCACTTGTTGATTTCGTTGATTTTTTCGGTTTACAAATCTGTCAATGTAGTATAACTGTGACATATTCATGTAATGTAATTTCAATGTACATAAACAGATAAAATAAATATACGGATTGTTTACCAACGGCAGCATTTTCGTTTTGGCTCATTAGCTCAGAATATAATTATTTTTAAAAGCGGTTTTCAACTATATTTCATATCGCGTTTATGTCCGCATTTGCTGCGATCCATCTCCAGCGACACAGCATGAAAAAAAAAACACATTTAACGTTACAATGCTTGAATGCAGTTTTACCATCAAAAAAGGTATTTTGTAAGTCGCTTTGGATAAAGGCGTCTGCTAAATGAATAAATGTAAATGTAATGTAACATCATATGTAGTTGTTTTATTGCTTTCTCTGTGTTCAATCCCAACATTTTTCTTTCTTTTTTTCTCTCTTTCTTTTGTCTCAGGTCAGAACACAGCTCATTCCCTTTGAAATACTGGGATAAAATCTAAATAATACATCTTTAAACACTAATAATTTACTATCGTTGAGAAAATGTAATAAAACAAGTAAATACAAATCAGAAAGTGACACACTTGTCGTCTGCTTTTCATTTTGATAGCACTATAGCCTACAGATGAACTCCACAACAAATAATAACACATGTAACTGATGAGGCTATGGATCCAGTGGAAATGAAAATATCACTGATACAGTGCACAGTAGAAATATAGTAAAAATATGTTATATTAAAAAGTATATGTAGTACAACTGAAAGTAAAGTGAATAATATGAATAGTGAGTACAACGGTACAATATAACATACCGGTATGTGATATAATAGATTTATAATAGCATAAAATTATATGTATAATATGAATAATACCATAATAAATAACTGAACAACAATAGGTTAATAATAGCAAGAAGAATATATAATATCAAGGGTGGAATAATAGAGAATAGACAAAAATTAAGAATAAATTAATAGTAAATTAAAGAGTAAAATAAAAAAAATTGAAATGTAATTTTAAAATACTATTTGTGTAATAATTATTAATTAAATTAAGACACAACTAATGACACAGCACAAAAAAATTGTGGACATGAGTTCCAAATTGTGTTTAATTAATGAGCTCCTTAAGTAGAATATATACATGTACACACACATACATACATATATATATATATATATAATAGAAAATCCTCTGAATCAATCTCAGCTCAAGAAACACATTTTATTTCAGTTTACAGATCTGTCTTTCTCTGGGAATAGAGTGGTTTAGTTGTGAAGACAAAACCTGACTAATAAAGATTAATTCCCTGCCGCTTCCCTCA
This sequence comes from Carassius auratus, assembly GCF_003368295.1. Lineage (NCBI taxonomy): Eukaryota > Metazoa > Chordata > Actinopteri > Cypriniformes > Cyprinidae > Carassius > Carassius auratus. The sequence goes on from NC_039252.1 coordinate 17,088,543, forward strand.
AGATTTTCTATTTTATTCAATTAATGAGTCAAATAATGTAAAAATCTTGACGATGCTTGACATTTTGTTCTATATATTATTTTTCCATGTATGTTAAACAGTGTTGGGCGCGTTACTGTAAAGCAGTTACTTTTGACAGTAACTAATACTGTAACGCATTACTTTTTAAATAAATTAACTCCGTTACCGTTACCATATGGTTCATTATCCGTTAAAAATCTATTAATTTTGACTGAAGTGCAGCCTAACCTGTTTGCAGCAGCAACTCATTGTAGGATTGGTGGATGCTGTAAACACGAAGACGCACTGTTTCCGTTTATTCAAGTATGACCAGTTTCTCAAAGTGGAAATACGCTCATTATTTCACTTTAGTTGAGCATAAAGACAAAAACCTTTTAGTCAAATGTAAGCTGTGTCTTTCTGGTTCGAATGTCCTATCCTAGCCCATGAATTTACAATCCGTGCGCTCAGATTTTGTAAACCGTACCCTCGGTTTTTGAATCTGTACCCACGAATTCATAATCTGCGCGCACACTTTCGCAATCTGTTCCCATGGATTTGTAAACTGTAGCCTACTCACGGATTCATGCAGCAAGCTCCTACGTGTTAACATACAGTTTTAATGAATATTATTATGTGGAATGGGTCTACAGCAAAGTGTCTTAAGTGATTCTCTGTATGTTTTTCTCTTACAGGTGAAACATTGTTGAAAACATGCACCTGTCTCTACTGTGGAGTCACCGGCTTTCAGTCAGATCCTTAGCATGAGAACATAGATTTCGTTTTTAAACAGCATTTATATATATATAATATATATATATATATATATATATATATATGTATATGTGTGTGTGTGTGTGTGTGTGTGTGTATGTTGTTTCTCGAAATTGATTCTGAATAATTCAGATTGCTTTCATTTATTCATTTCTAAATGTTTTGTGTTATGTTGTCCATTGTTGATAGTTCCCTTTCATAGGTCACTTCGATGCTGCAGTGACGTCACCACGTATGGGAACACCTTCGGTGTGACGAATGTCTGAAGCCCTATACCATCCCGCCAATCCTATTGGCCAAATAGCGCTTGGCACCGCCCTATACATGCGTACGCATCGTATACCCGGGTGCCGCGCGCCATTTCACTCAGATTTCATTCCTTCAGGAATAGCGAATCATCTGTGCCCTATCATCTCGCGTTCTCCAGCGATTTTCTGCGAGCAGTGTTTAACTCATCTTTCGCGGACGCGATGAGTCAACGAAAGGTAAGAGCCGTATAATGGGTTTATCACAGGGAGGCACTCATGAGAGATTCGTTAGCAGCCTCTCTACATGTTCTCTGTGTGATAGCCTACGGCTATGGTAAAATAAAGAAAAGTATCCGCGCTCTGGAGTGTATTTCTTAAGTCGCCTCGCGTCTAACCCCCACCGTTCGCTTCTGCGGTCGCCGAGGCCCCGCACGAGGTGTTGGTTAGGGGCGATATGTGCGGCTTGACTATGAATACAGTGATGCACTGGAGTTTTCCACTTGCTCGCTCTCCCCTACTCGAGCGCGTTAATCAGAGCAGTTTTGCTTTTACTATGTTTGTCTAACCGCGGCTTCTAACTCAGAGTAGGCTCTGGCCGGCATACGCGGTTCTCATATGCGGTTCTCTCCCTCCGAGCGGACAGGAGAAACGCGCCTCCCCTTCCTCAGTGTGCTATTATGTGGCTATCCGCGGGGTGGATAAACTACCCTTCTCACGGACCTCCACCAAGAGGTTTTGAGGTCCTGGAAGCAGCCTTAATCAGCGCATATCACGAACGGCGCGGTTTTTGCCACGATTAAGTGACATGGCGGACTGCTATTATATAGCGATGCCGTTGACTACCTCTCTAGCCGAACGGATCGCGCCGGACTTATCGAGTCGTGTCTATTTCGGCAAATTTTATTCTCTTTCTTAACCCCACGCTCTAACATTGACTGACTCGCAGCACAGGCACTTCGAGCGTCACTGAACTGAGCTGTTATTTGAGCGCCCCTCAGACACTGCACAATTCAGTCTTCAGAGTTTGAGGAACGGCATAAGAGACTGGCGAATATGGCCAGTTTATGACGGCTCACACAGCTGCCGCGTTTTCGCTAGCGGCGTGGCCCGATGTTTATCTTGTTGGATTAAATCCTGCCGTGGACATGCTTCAGGATTATACACAACGAAACGCAGCGAGTTTTACGCATGCGTTTTCCTTCATGTTTGCCAGGGGACTGTGCCCTCCACTATAGAGTGCTGTTGGACCGCTAATGCACACCCAACCCTCTCACTGCCGTCCCCATGCTCTAACATTGACTGTCTCGCAGCAAACAGCGCTTCGAGCAGCATTGGATCGGGCTGTAACGCCAAAGTAAAAACAAACAAAAAAAAAAAAACCCTCAGACACTCTGCGCAATCCAGCTTTCAGAATTCGAGGGGCGATTCAAGGGTCCTACACAGACGACCCGTTTATGACGGCTCGCAGAGCCGCCGCTTTTCGTTAGCGGCAGAGCCCGATGTTCAATTCGTTGGCCTAATTCCTGCCGTGGACACGTTTCAGGATTATACACAACGGGACGCAATGGCCCTTATGCATACACTTCCCCTGTGCACGAATGCCGCAGGTTTTTCCATGCACGGACATTTAATGTGTATTACAGCGTTGCAGGAAGTGGAAAATTTGAGACTGCTAGTATGGTTTCGGGCCATGTGGAGCGCTTGCCCGGCATTTCTCAATGGGTGTTACGCACAATTTGTCAAGTATACACTATTCAGTTTTTTAAGAGGCCCGCCTCTTTCCGCTGAATTCTTTCCACGGTGGTAAACCGATGGAAATAGCAGAGTTGCGACAGGAGATGTCAAATCTGCTGAACAAAGGGGCTATAGAAGACGTACACCCTCTCAGATGGAGGCAGGGTTTTTACAGCCGTTATTATGTAGAAAAAAAAAAAAAAGACGGCGGATTGTGACCCCGTACTTCTCAAAATGCATGGATGCAGCTCTGGCCCCGTTGCGGCTCCAGGGCGTCCGTGTTTGAACCACTTAGACGATTGGCAGGTTTTAGCGCAATCGCAGACTCAAGCACATTCTCATCGGGTTTCTTGTGCTGAATCACTTAAGAGCCTGGGCTTACACACGAATTTTCAGAGAAGTGTTTTAATCTCCTCAACGGATAACCTTTCTGGGAATAGAATTGAACTCTCGCGCGATGACAGCCAAGCTTTCTCTCCCGCGCGTTCAGTCGATTGCGTCATGCGTGTGGCGCTTCAAAGTGGGTCGCACAGTGACAGCGAGATTGTGCCTCAGACTTTTAGGTCTAATGGCAGCGGCATTCCCCGTAATTTGTTTGGGGTTACTTCACATGCGCCCTTTTCAGTGGAAAAATGGGCGAAAAGATGAAATATTTCACCCCGTTGTCTTCCGCATCGGACGATTTCGGTGACACTGAGTTGTGTGATGTCGTTAAAACTATGGATGCCAACCGAATTTCTCCTACCGGGGTTCGGCTGGGGATTTGTGCTTTCCCAGAGACCGGGTACGCACGGATGCGTCTTTTACCGGTTGGGGAGCTGTTTGTCAAGGGCGACCAGCCCACGGAGTGTGAACAGCGGCACAACGCCAGTTGGTATATAAACAGGTTGGAATTACTGGCAGTTTTTCTGGCTCTCCGGTAATTTCGCGAATCTGCTGATCGGCCGTCTTGTGCTGCTTAGATCAGACAACACAGCGGTTGTGTCATACCTGAATCATCAGGAAAGGATTACGCTCTTGCCCCTGTGCAGGCTGGCGAGACATGTTCTTCTTTGGTCTCAGAACAAATTTCTGTCGATCCGAGCTGTTCATGTCCCGGACGTTTGAACTTCGGAGCGGATATGCTAT